>NW_026889777.1:3965000-3967500 GCF_033153115.1 Saccostrea echinata
CGATTTATCCACAGTAAAAACACAGAATTTATAAATTGTGGTCATAAGGAACGTAATACGATTTTAATTTCAAATAATTTAGAAATATGCGATAAGTCCTTTAAATAACGTCAATATAACCGATATTTTCAATTTGAAATGTGTCTAAATGATTGCAACTTGAATTTGTTCGCCATGTTTACTATTACCTTCACTGCTGAGATTTATTACTTCACCTCCAAAAATTTCTTTAACTTTAAAAAAGTGGGTGAAATATGTAAATTATTGTTATTGATCTTCAGTACGTTATATAGAAGGGACAGCCTGTTCTAGGCTAGATCTTCAAAATATGTAAAGGTTGTCATGGTAACTACGCTTGATAGGTAGTCTGAAGTCAGCCCTTGCGGCCCGTACAGTTCATTAGTCAGCCGACGGGCTGACTAGTTACGGTGGGATGAAACTGCAAGTGCGCTTGCGTAATTTGGAATTCTGGGAAAAAGATTTACACGACTTGTTCTAAAGAAACTCGTACTATTTGCTCCAACCAGAGGGCGTGCTTCTTCACGCACACTCTAGACCTCGATCTATTTATAGACTGCATTGTGCTTCGTTGTTCTCGGCGAAAAATTAAAGACATAGATTGTTCTTAGTGGGAAATTTGTACTGTTTTATAAACTTCTATGAAAATATTTCAGTGCTTCTTATAAAAGATAAGAAGTTTATATATGTAGAGCACATTTAACACTTGATTATATATCCTCAATCGCCCGTTGCAAGTCAAGGATTTGTGACTTTGTGTGTATTCCCCTGGATGTCTGATGCAAGACTCCCTCGATCAATACCTTGCATAAGACATGTACGGATCGAAATTCACACAATAATCCACTTGCCACAAAGGTCTCAAAACAGTGAAAAATGATGAAAGTTATGAAAATATCAGAAGACTACAGTATGACAGTAAATTCTTATAATTTACATGATGATAGACGTGTAAGTGCCGCTTGTGCACGTGAACCGCGCCGAAAGGTGAAATAATGACCACATAAAACTGCGATAGTTGAGAGAAACTGCGCGGATTTAGACAGCCCCCCCCCCCCCCACGGGAAAGAGTGAGAGAGATTGAATCCAGTATGTTAATCTAGTTTTGCTTTGATGCTAGACATCATTAGTTACATTTTTGGGTATACGTACTGCATGTATAAAAATATTTTGAATTTCCCGTTTGAATTGTTTTCCATGGCTTTCACTACCTTATTCTGGAAGCAATTCTTTTCTTTCTTATTAACACTAAAATGGATGCTTAAACTAAGAAATTGATTTAAAACTACATGCACTATGCACCCCCCCCCCCCATCATGCATTGCCTGGAACCTGCACGATTAAAAACTTTTATTTGATAATAATTAAAACAAGCTAACCCAAAGTCTACCTTCTTTTTTGTATCATAATCTATATCATTTATAGAATTTAACAATGAAAATGAAAATGTAAGAGGGTTGTGAAAAACGCGAACTTTTTAAATATTTCATAAACTATCTGACCAAAATTATTCTTTTTTGGCATAAAGTTGGGAAATTATATTTTTGTAATTTTGGCTAAATATAATAAGGTTTCAATGCCATTTGCATTTTTAAACATCGTTTAAAGGGTGTTAAATATCGGTGGCCGGCGCACGGCAATTTCTTGACATTCAAAAATAGCATTGGCAGCAATGTTTTCTTTACTACCAGGCTATACGGATATATAATGTGACAAAAATTATATCCTTAGAAACTTTATGATCTAGAGTACTCGTGTGTAAAAAAAAAATCAATACTCTGACTTCATAATTAATAACAAAAATATGATGTTATATTCACAAACACTATTAATTAGATATTGCCAAAAACGGCGATGTCGAGCGGTAATGCGGCGCACCAAATTATCACTCTGTGTTGTGTGGAGCGGGGTTTGACTCCTGTTCATACGGAAAAAGAGCTGGGAACGAGGGAACGACACAAATGCATGTATCGATCACAGGTTCGTACATAGTAAAAGAGGTTCATATATGAATGAACTAGTTATCCGATGGAAGAAGCGTTTGGTTGACCAACAAAAAGGACGATAAACTGAAAAGGCTAGAGCTGCATGCATGGAGACCACCGTTAAGTATTCGAGCAGTTAGGTTTATGATCGGGGTTGGGAAATTGTTTATTAAAAGAATTTATTCCTTGATTTATTCTTAACTGCAGTACACGTGTGAAATGGATAACTCGGTAACTAAAAGAAAATAAAATGCACTATCGAATTTATGCATGGACGATTTTTTAAAGACGCACTATTCCTGAACAAATTCAAAAACTCCAAGAATTACGTTTTGACGTCGTCGGTGTTGCGCCGGCAGCTGTTTTGAATGATTCCTTTACCAAAGAAAAAAATGTTATTTATGGATATTATTTACTGAAATTTCTGTGAATTATTTCAAAAATGTTGATTTTAATGCATGCCAATTTTTAACTTTAAAATATTAGTGAAACAAAAA
>NW_026889777.1:3970000-4067500 GCF_033153115.1 Saccostrea echinata
ATGAATATTTCGCAACAAAAAGTTTTGCTACAAAACAACGTATACAGTTTATAGAGAGAAATTGAAAAATTTGAAGGAGTGGATTCACATATTACTGATATGAAGGGGGGAAAATGGAGACAGAGAGAGATATATACAATAATATTGCAAAAGGTACATATATGATCAAAGTCAAATCGAAAAGACGCCTTATTTTTTAAGATTAGATCGACAAATACAACAAACTTAATACACGAAATAAAAACAGAAAATAATAATAAAAAAGTTAATAAAACTGGTATTTTCCCTATTGAATTATGCTCAAATTTACATGTACAGACTGTATTACTTTTAAGATGCACTATGAAATATTGCAGCATTGTTTCATTTATGAATATCTTTATCCATTTATATATATGCTTACTGACTATAGCAGTATTTGATTTGTCTTGAGAGAAAAAAACTACAACATAACTATATAAATTAATATATATAGAGAACTTACAGGTTTTTCAAAATTTAAATACATAAGAAAAATTATGTGTATTTAGGAACTTATTTTTAAAGAAACATGAATATACTCGCTAAAACATACATTCTTTGTAACACATAATTGTATAACGCCTAATTTATCTGCGAGTTTTGAGACAATATTTCTCTCTCCGATTTATCCATATCCCTAGTGGCCCGTAACAAAGCACGGCTTTGTCTCTGGTAGGCGTAACTTTTCCTTTTATACTGGTCCAGTTCCTCTCTCTTTTTCCTTCTAAAGAACCCCAACTGTAAAATCATGAAACAACTGGACTATATTAACCTCTCAATCATAAACAAGTTCATATATTTTACTATCAATATACCGGGCCCTAGGATCATGAAAGAGACTTGGACTTAAGTCAAATTTTCAATAGTCTGTAAAATGAATTAATTGCTAAATTTGCAGATAACAACACTTCAGTGAAGCAGAATCGAAAAATATTTTAAATTTTTGTCTGATTGACTTCTACAATATATTAGTACATCATAAAAAAAAAATTGACTTAAGCTTATGGTGTTTCATGATCCCGGGGCTAGTTTTAGTATCTCTTTGGTTGTTACTGTTAATAAAAAGGCCTACAAAAATATACAAATAGTACAACCCAACACAGTGTATAAAAAGAGCTAAACAACACAAACTGTATTATAATAAAAAAACCCAGATTATCTTAACAAATTCCTACATTTTCATTGTCAAGGACCTGGTTAAGAAAAGCTATTAGGAGTACCACAACACAGTACATGTATATTAAAAATGGAGAGCTTTTTTCCAATTTGAATAATTGGATACTAGTCAGATAAGTGTTTACCAATACAACTATCAACACTAACAAAATATTTTAAAACTAGCTACACATACAGGTAAAAAAAAATCCTTTACAATACTTAAACACTGATGGTCTAAAAGTTCTGCTTAACATACATATACTTACCTTCCAGAGGATAATTCCCAATAGCACCATAAGTAGTATACCTACTGCTAGACCAACAATGAGGGGCCATAGGTTTAGTTCCTGGGGCGCTGGAGTAATATCATTCGGGAAGATGGGGAGCACTGCCTGTTACGATAAGTAAGTTTGAATTTATAAGAAAAAAAATGATCAGTTGTATTCACAGCAAAAAGTGTCTCTTAAAGTCATACACGCTATAACTTGCGTCAGTTAGGAATAAAGTTGGAAATTTATGTTACGAAAATACTGTAAATTACGCAATTGAAAACGAACGCGTTATAAAGATGTATTTCCCTGCTAGAAAAGTAATGCCCCTTTTTAAGGACGTACAACACACCCACCAAAAATTTCCTGTCGTTTAATTTTCGCTATTTTTGTATATTTTATACATAACTATATATACAATGCGTATGCACATTTTGGACAAAATCGTTCGAGTCGTTTTTGGACAGGAAGTTCCAAAAGTTACCCCCCCCCCCTTTGGTTGTTCACGAGGAGAATAAATTTTCAATTGGCTAGCTATAAAATCCTTGATTTTCAAAAAAGTCTAGCTAGTCTGGCTGTCAAATTTCATCGACTCATTCATTTAACCATTAACCACACAAATAAAGTATTTTTGTAGAGGTATACATCGCCAAAATATTTTTTGAAGAACTTAAACTGAAAAAACTATGGTTTCTTTTAAGCCTTGAAAAATGCGTATTTTTCAATTTTGATATTTTTTTTTTTTACGAAAAAACCTATCGTTTAGTTTTGGAAAAAATACTTTTTTCATGTAACTGGTTACAAAAATAATCTTGATAATTTTTTGTATTTTTTTTTAAACGAGCCGTTTTGAATTTATGGCGAAAAATCACCCCACCCCTTTCTCCTTAAGTCACGTTTCTCGAGCGTCTTTCAGACGTGGGACGAAAACATTGTTAGATCTACAAATACACATGAAAAATTCCAAGCTAGAAAATATCTTTTGCTTTAAAAAAAATCACTTACATTATATATCAGAGTTCTTAAAACTTTTCAGTTCATTAAAATGCAGATGTATAGGCAATATTTGACGAACTCCCCCCCCCCCCCCTCCCCCCCCCCCCCCACTTTTTTTTATTAGACGCAGTCATTAGAGCTTGATGAAACATAGGTTACCCTCGAGATATATATTTAATCTTTTAAATCCATGAAGTACCAATTAATTCATTCATGCAGATTTAAATGCTGACAACTAGAATAAGAGTTAAACTATCAACTACTAGAATAAAAGTAAAACTTATTCTCTAAGGATTTTATGTCCACATGTACAATATGTAGTCCATACACATGGCTGACATGCATTTAATTTTATACCTGCGTATGAATTCAACTTACATTGAATTTTAATCTTATTTTTCATTAAAAGTGAACACACAATGTTGAAAATTCAACTCTTCTATTATGTAAACAGGCTGGTAAATGGGATACTGTAGATTCCTAAATATACGCGAGGAATAAATTATCGCGTAATTACGCGGGAAGCACCACTCGCGAAATAAAATTACTCGCTTTTATTTTTATGGTGCCTTAATGTATGTAAAATCTCTAGATAAATCACCCATTCGCGAATTATTTTTCTCGCGATTTGACGCCCTTTAGCCATTTCGCGATATTAAGTACTCGCGTAAAATAAGGAATCTACAGTATATTGTTTCTTATTTATTTCAAACAAGAGAGGGGTCTAAAAGTACAACCCACCCCTCTTGTATATATGCATCCTTCTGTTGCTTCTATAGATAAAATGGAAATTTCGTATTCGTCATTTTATCAAACTGTGAATTCTCTATCTATGTTTAAATTATTCATGTGTCAAAATATTCATGTACAGTGTTACATGTATAAAACGTTTTGTTTTTAATCGAGGAAATGCGCACTTACTATTGTTGACAGTGGTATATCTAGATAGTCGGATAGGGCCAGTTTGTCGCATATAAGATATTCGTGAATTCAGGCCATTTCAGTAAACGATTCTGTTACATTTTCGGTACTTACTTAGTATGTATTATAGTTTTCAGTTCCTGAGTTCATCAGACCATTCATTATGTCTTCATATTCATAACTGTTCGACAAACAGGAGGAAATAACTCAACGGGGGGGGGGGATCTCCCACATTTTTAGAGTTGTTCCTCTTTGATCAGTGAACTTTTGGAAACGGGTTGTAAAACATTTTTTTCCCTTAAAAGCAGAACAAAACATATTTATATGGCTAGTTCTTAATTTGAAGATAGGCCCATGAACTGGTAATGCGAATGTTACATAGCCAACTGTAACAAAAGAAAGCAATGTATCATAAAAAGATAAAAAATATTCACGGATACGAGTTTCATATAAAATTAAAGAAATTTAAGACATAATCTTTCTTTTCTTCCTTTTTTATGGAGGAGGGGTGGGTTTTAAATCAAAAGCGCAAATAATCAAGGATACGATTTGGTATTTCTAAAGAAACCACATCAAACCCCTAATCCCATTTTTAGGTCACCTGAGTCACTCAGGTGACCTATTGCTATCCGTTTTTGTCCGTGGGCGTGCGTCGTGCGATGTGCGTTAACATTTGAACATTTTTAGCTTCTTCTCTAAAACCGCTCAACCAATTTCAACCAAATTTATCATATAGCATCTATGGGTGAAGGAGAACAAAATTGTGAATTTCATGGTCCCTGCCCCCCTGGGGCCTGAGGGGTGGGGCTAAAACTACCAAAATTAATGCAATCTTTAAAAATCTTCTTCTTTACTCCTGGACATCAAGCAGTCAAACTGTTGGCATGATTGTAATAAGCATTGAGTCCTCTACCAAAATTGTGAAATTCATGCCCCAGGGTCAGGGGTTCTGGTGCTAGGGCGGGGCTATATAGATCATATAGTGAAAGTGCATTATTTCTTTGAAAATCTTTTTCTCTGCTCCTGGGTATTAAATAAACTAAGTAATTATATAGTTATGATGGGTTTGAGTGCCTCTTCCAAAATTGTGAATTTCATTGCCCCTGGGTCAGGGGTTCTGGTGTTAGGGTGGGGCTCTATTGATTATATAGTGAAAATGCATTAATTATTTGAAAATCTTCTTCTCTGCTCCTGGGTATTAAATTCAGTAACTAAGTACATAGTTTTGATGAGCAAGAGTGCCTCTTCCAAAATTGTGAATTTCATGGCCCCTGGGTCAGGGGTTCTGGTGTTTGGGTGGGGCTCTATTGATTATATAGTGAAAATGCATTTATTTTTAATTCTTTGAAAATCTTCTTCTCTGCTCCTGGGTATTATTGAAACACATTAAATACATAGTTATAATAATCAAGGATGCCTCTCCCAAAATTGGGAAATTCATGGCCCCGGGGACAGGAGTTCTGGTGCGAGGGTGGGGCTATATAGATCCTACAGTGAAGGTGAATTATTCCTTTGAAAATCTTCTCTGCCACTAGGTATTGTTTAAACAGACTAAGTACATTGTTATGATACGCAAGGATGCCTCTTCCAAAATTGTGAATTTTATTACCCCAGGTTTAAGGGGGGGGGGGGGGGGGGGCTTCTATTGATTATAAAGTGAAAAAGCAAAATTTCTTTGGAAATATTCTTTCCTGCTTCTAGTTAAAAAAGCAAAGAATCTAAGTGTATAGTTATGATGGGCAAGAGTGCTTCTTCCCAGGGTTCGACACTAACGTTAGTCCGTTAGTCTGAGACTAATACATTTTCATTCGAACTAATAAAATATGTGGCTAATTAGTCCGAACGGACCAATAAAAAATTTCTGAAAAACAATATGAATAAATTACCGATGTCCAATTCTCGTCAGTCGACAACTTTTACTGGAAAACCCCGCGTGTATTTTTAGATTTCTAGCTTTTGGCGGGTAGTTACGCAATGCCGGGTCAATTAAGCGCTTAATTTTTGGACTGATTGATATGAAGTATAAGGTTTTAGCGATCATGATTTAGTATGACACTTTTAAGAAAGATGTTGGACGTTTTGGATGTAATGTAAAGACAAAAAAAAAAAAAAAAAAAAAAAAAAAAAAACGAGATCGGGAATACGATCGTACTTGCCGATTGCGAGATTTCAATGAATCTGTGGAATAATATATTTCACGTAAATACTTTGTTTATTTCAAAAAATAATATGTATATTAATTGTCCCGTTCAATTAATGTTAAAAACATTGATGTTTCTTTTTTTTTGACGGACTAATAAAATCGCGTGCGGACTAGTAAAAGTAATGAAGCACTAGTCCGGCTGGACTAAAGCCTTAAAAAGTTAGTGTCGAACCCTGCTTCCAGAGTAGTGAATTTCATGGCCCCTGGGTCAGATGTGTTGGTGTGAGTGTGGGGCTCTTGATAATATACACTGTAGTGAAAATGCATTAATATGTTAAATAATCCTGTTTGCTCCTTAGTGTCAAGCAGATAAACAAAGTGATTAGTTATGATGAACAAACTTACGGTCCCAGGATCAGAAGCTCTGGTGTTTCGGGGGGGGGGGGGGGGGCTCTATTGATAATATAGTGAATCTGTAGTAAAAATGCATTACTTCTTTAAAAATCTTCTCCGCACCTGGGCATATCTGAGGAAAACAGAGTAAAAGTTTTTATAAGGAAGGGAATTTTTACCAGATTTTTTAACATCTGGACCATTTGGTCAAGTGTTCTGGTCCTGGCCAGGGCTCTATTAGTTTGTATTCTACTGAGAGGAGTTATTCCCCTTTGCCATTTACTTTTGATAATTTATCACTGTAAATAATGTACTTGAAAGGTAAATAGAATAAGAAAATTATGCAAAAACTTTTATTGTATAATACAAAAAGTACTTTCATTGTTTAAATAATCAGATAGACTTGTAAGTAGTAGATAAATAAAAATGAGACAAAAATAACTTGTCTTATTAAATGTTCATCAAAGACCAAGAGAGGCCAATGTAAGAGAATTCAACAAGGGATTATAATAGTACAGAAGCATTGATAAATTGTTAATATGTTTTAAGGTGATAGTAATAAATGGGGAACAGATTAGAACCTAATTTATGAACTGTTAATGAATATTAAGACCAATTATTTTGTTGATCATGATCACCCTATTTTTCTTGCTTTTGGGCAATAAAGCTTCACCTTTCAGTTCATTTTATACTCTATGCATCCTTTAAATTGTTGTATCATACTCAGGTGACCGTTAAGGCCCTTGGGCTTCTTGTCTTATAATTACGTCGGGATCGATTCGGTCGTAATTTTGACGCTTTATTATAAACGTCATATTTAACGTCGTTAAACTTTTAATTGAAATCGGAAGAGTTATCTCCCCCAGTGTGTTGTACGTCTTTAAATTAATGCATCACGTTACACCGTCGCTACTATTAGACTGATAAACAAAAATGGCGTCAAGAAAACGAGGTAGGCCGTTGTATACAAATAACTTTTGACATGAATGGCAAACGTCTAAAACATAATTAAAAAACTTCAATGACGTCACCCATTGTTATTAGTCTACGTATATCTTACCGATTCAACCAGCACTAGTTGGATATTTAAAGATCCAACTGGCCATCAGTTGGATATTCAAATATCCAACTGCCCATCGGTTGGATATTTAAATATCCAACTGTGCATACAAACATAATTAAGCAATGAAAAAAAGAGATAAAAGAGTTTAAAATGTATTTCCAATGCAAATAAAAAACAATTACTCCGAGTTTGTCACACTATTAGAATTTGTCCAATGCACACAGAATTAATCACTCTGCATTTATCACACCATTAGAATCGTGTTAAAAATGTACTTCCAATCTCACAAAAATTACAATTCCTCCGAATTTGCACACTGTTAGACTCTTGTCGTCAATAAAATATCCAATACTTATCCATGGTTTTTTAACAGAATGTTTCCTGTCTTAAATTTTGAAAGTATCACATTTTGACACGCTTTTAAATACATTTTCACCTTGAACCTTAAACCACATCACTTCCTGTTGCTGCATATTATTTCAGGGGTCCGTTATCAGCAAATCCTCACAGATTATTCGAGGTTCATCTCTGTTCTCATACTTTTCCAGCATACTTCCCAAAACAATTTGATAAACTGACAGCCCATCTATTTTTGATACCTTTTTTATTGCAGATCTTGATATGGAATATTTTTAAAGCAGGTTCCGCATAACACCGACAATCTTTTCATCTGTTTTAGCACTACTAGAAGTATTGTCCGAGTGGAACTCCATAAGATTCAAACATTTTTCCCCAACAAATCATCATCTTATATGTAATGATAAATTTCCAACCTTTTATCAAAATTCTGTAGTTTTCTTCTGCTTTCAGGTCAAAAGTATTCAGAACACTATCTGAACCGCTCTAATTTTACTTTGGATTTAAAACTATTCTTCATCTGATTTTGTGATTGTTCAGTATACAATGGAAAGGTTTGAAATGACATTAACACCATGCAGTTTCATGCTCACTAGTCCATGAATAAAAGGGTGTTCGATTAGGCTATTGTATTGTGTCACTGTTGGATATCTAAATGGTCTAGATCCTATTGTATTACAGCAAAGTTGGATATATGAATGGGTAAATGTTTCTTTGGTGTCCACAGTAGGGAAGTTTTTTAAGTAAGATAAATAACTCGATAGTGTTGAATAGTTTAGAGAAAACATCCCCTCCTCGGGCCTTCGGCCCTCCTCTAAACTATTCAACACTATCTCGTTATTTATCCATTACAGATACGTATGTTTAAAAGCAACCAGTATTAACCATCTACTCTGTTATGACAGATATTAACCTTTCATTCATATATTCACCTTTCATTCATATTAACCTTTCATATATTAACCTTTCATTCATATATTTCATTCACATCTATCGGGATATAAATACGGGTTGGTCACGAGATCAAATTCCATAAAGCCCGAAGGGCTTTATGGTAAATTTGATCTCGTACCAACCCGTATTTATATCCGATACATGTTTTAAAATGATACATTATTACTTATATTTACATTTGTGACTTATTCTTATTTTATGTTTTCCTGATTATAATCTTGAACGCGTGAAATGTTTTATTTTTCAAACCCAACGGCACGTATTTGATCCGTTGCGCGTCGACCTTTTATGACGTCACTGAGAAATTACGTCGAACGTTTATGACGCGAGGAACCCGTGTTTATACGGATATAGATACGCATTGCTTTTAATAGTGTTATATAAAAGAAAACATTTGCAAATGTAAATATAAATAATCGTAGTCAAAATGCAACGTACCTCATCGTCTATGATTTCCCGCGGACATGCGTGTCTATATATATATATATATATATATATATATATACTTTTTACGCACTTCCTTCATCAATATTCATGAAAAGACTGAATTTTTAATTGCAGATCTTGCTTAATTGTTTTGTAATTACAACGACTTACATGTATTTAGTGGAAAGTATTATTTTTTCATTAACTAAAGCATGTTTCTCAAACCATTTAATCATTTTGTTTCACATAAAAAGCGGCGTTTATTTATAAAGCGTGTATTTCTTTAAATTTTTTTATGAAAAATTAACATGATAAAAATTTATGTATATATAATGTAAGTAGCATAGTCCACTAGACCAGTCTTAGATTTATTTAATCTTTTAATGAAGCAATAAAGCAGGCGATTGTGACATATGCATACCTTGGAATACTCTTAAATATTTATTTTCATATATCCATTTGAGAGAGATCTTTCTTTTCAGAGGGTCAATGATTAATAAAGTTAACCTTCATGGTGCTTAATTGATATTCACAATTACATGTACATGTACATATTAAATACTTTCAGTGACCTTCACCGAACCGAAAGGGTACCTAATCATTAAATATTCCAAACACTAAAGTCACCTGACCTGTAAGTTTGCTTTGAAAGTATAACATCTCTTATTTCATCCGATTATATATATATATATATATATATATATATATATATATATATATATATATATATATATATATATATATATATATATATATAAACAAATTTAACTTGATCTGAGAGATTAGTAAACTTCAATAAACACAGTTTATGGTGCAGATCTTAGAAGTTTAAAATTGAAATTTGATTGGATACTTACTGAGAAGATAGCATTGGAGGTCAAATTAAGGGGAATTTCTAATGTTTCTGAGGAGTAGACAACTCCTGTTGTATAGTACAGAATCTGACTAATGCCCTGAAATATCAAAAAGAAAAATATATATACATATGTTTTCCTTGTTCCTTACCTCCTTATACACAAATTCACTTTTCTTTCAAATTAAAGCAAATTACATCCCTTATAAGAACTCTTCTTTAAAAGAGAGCACAAAGAGAAGGCTAAGTAGGAGAAGAGAAATGTATCAAAAACTATTTGCGTTGTTTCTAAAGAGGAAAATTACTTTTATTATAATTGTTATTTAGCATTGATTCAACAGTAGGCAATGCTCGTAAAGTTAAATATTTGATGTTCTGTACAATATTTTACCGTATTTGTAATAGATTGTCAAAAAAGTTAATGTTTTAGTAAAATTACTAAATAAAAAAATAATACTGTGGTTGTATTTCATTACTTTGAAATTATTAAATGCATAATAATAATTCGCAATTTGCTTTACTGCAATTATTAGCCATGTCCCTAAGGCATTAAAATTTGTTTTCATTTCTAAAGAGTTCCAACAAAGGAAAGTAATTATAAAAAAAGTCTATCAATTGAAATACCTTTCATAAAAAGTATTTTTAATATGCATAGTGCTACATGTAGATGGTGCAGCAAAATATGATTCAACCTATAGCTTTGGTGTATACAAAATTTATTCTTATTTAATTACTTAGTCCAATACCAATATAGTGAATGATTTCTGATGGAAAAAAGAGTATGTATACATTAATTTAGTGTAGAGTATATATAACGCAGCATCTAAGTGATTCTAAAAAAAATACTCGTTATCCATTATCAATGCACTGTTAATTTAAAAAGAAATCGATTTTGTTTACAGTATATTAAAGAATTTTGTATTTATCTAGTATCCATAATAAAAAAAATGTCCGAAACATTATTATCATTAAACAACATCATCTCTGTAAACAGTAATAAAAAAAAATCTAATCTCCTTGTACATGTAGTATCTAGTATTAGAATTTTCAGAGTTTCATTTAGAATCCACCTTGTTTACAGAAGGATACAAGTTATCGCGTGTTGTTTTGTTGATCTTATATCGGTTATATGGTTGATCCATACCGCTTGGAATTCTAGGACGTTTTCTTCGGAAATGTTGCCATTGATGATGAAACTGTGCTGGCTTTCAAGTGTTAATTCAGTAATTACGCATTCGTATATGGCACACGCTACACCGCTCTCTCCAAATCCCTAAAAATAGGAACATATTATTATTTACTTGTACTCACACAAAATACTTCTTTAATACTATTAATTATTGTACTGGTTACATTATCTTTATAATTGTTTGAAATGGTGAAAAATATCCATGTCTTTTTATTCGGTTTAATTTTGTCAACATGTCAGAATTTTAGTTATAAAATTTCGTTGGGGAAGGGGTTGGTGTGAGGTTTGAGTGTAAAGAGTGAAGGACACGTCGCGTTCCCTAATATATTTTATTGGCTCTCCTTGCCATTTTCACGGTTTTCCTAGGGAGCATCTTTTCCTATCTGCACCATACAATTTCAAAACTCTGAAAATTCCATGGGACCCCTTCCCTTCCTCCCTCAGCAGATTCGTGCTTGAGTGTAAATAACATAGATAAAACTTCCAAGAAAATGTGCATGGATCAACTCACCAAAGGTAGAGAATTTTCTAAGTTGATCACATTAGGCTGTCCGACTGAGGGTGATGACGTCACAGCACCGAGTGCTGGGAAGGCCGTCATATCGCATTTGTCAGTGGGAGTAAACGCTGTCACCTGAACATAAAAAAAATTCCAACTTACTTCCAACTTGATTGATTTGTTATAATTTTATTTGACATTGGAGTATTTTTTTCATTTTTGATTTTTAACCTCGTTTTACAATAACCTTGTTATTGTAAAACGAGGTTAAAAATCAAAAATGAAAAAAATACTCCAATGTCAAATAAAATTATAACAAATCAATCAACTATACATACATATATATATATATATATATATACATATATATATATGTATATATATATATATATATGAAAATTAAAAATAACAAGGCAACAATGTTAGTAAAACGTAAGCGCTTTCATTATACTTCTTCAGACGTTTTACAATTCAAAACAATTCAAACATGTGACGTTATAACGCTACCTGATGATAACGTCAACAACAATGCAATAACGTCACAATGCTTATAGAGGAAACAATTATAGAGTCTAAGTAAAATTACTTTGTTCATTAATAGCGTAATAAATAATAAAGTCATGAAACAGTCTATATTAAACTATTTAAGGACGGTTTAAAAATCTTGATGAAATGTTTTTCTTTTTCCCGTCTTTCTAAAAGATTTTCTGTTTTGAGTTTATAAAAGGGATAAACTGAGAATTGTCCCTGTCCACAAACAGCAAGATGTTCACTGAGTTTTATTTTTCTGTACTCGGGTTGGTTGATATGTTGTCTATGTATGCGTATACGAGTGCGTAGTGTGGTCCCCGTTTCTCCTATGTATAATTGTCCGCATCCAGTGCATGTTATACAATAAATAACGTTTTTAGATGCACAGGTCATATCTGCATTGATAGTAAATTCTTTATTTCCGAGTGTAAAAGTACTTCCCTCTTTAATGTACTGGCAGGTTCCACAACGTGAATCAGAGCATTTATTGACCACATACAAATTCCGTTGGTGAAATGTAGATTTACACAATATTCTTCGGAGGTTTTTAGGTTGTCTTTTACTGTTGATGAATTTATATTTTTCCAGTACTTTGGACATTTTCTCATCCGTCTGTAGAATGTTGTTGAGGTGACGCACTGTAGAGGTTATATTCCTGTTCTTTGGATTGTATGTAGTTACAAGCGGTAATATTGCAGAATCTGATGTGTCACTTTTTGAAGAATTAATAAGTTTATCTCTGTCGATTTCTATAGCCTTTTTGATTCCGTCCTCAATGATTCCAAGAGGATAGCATTGTTCAAGCAGATATTTTTTTAATTCATTCAGACGTTCATCTCTTTTTTTCTTGTCGCTAACAATAGTGCAGATTCTTCTAGCTAAATTGTAAGGGATTGAACGTTTCGTATGACTTGGATGACAGGAACTGAAATGGAGATATTGATGTGTGTCTGTCGGTTTGTAGTATATGTCTGTCGAAATACATTCTCCATGCTTTGCTATAAGGACGTCCAAAAACGGAATGCTTTGTAAACTTTCGTCCATTGTGAAGTTGATGTCAGGATCTAGATCGTTTATAATATTTAGGTAAACTGCTAGATTACAAGCATTCGCGGAGAGCCCGAGGAACAAACAAAAGTTCGAGTCAACGTTGCTGTAGAGAGAGTCAAAGGTGAAATAGAATTACTACGCATGAGATCAAGTATCTCTCAACAAAATGTAATTAACATTGATGAGCAAATGAATACAGCATTAAAAACAAAAGCAACGGGTAGAGTCTTAGAAATTCTTCTAAGTATTTGGAAATCAGATTGCGAAAAAGAAGAAAAGAAATCACTTGATAGATGGCGATACAAGGAAATTTGGCTACTTGATTACGTAAGAAAATACGGAAACGGAGTTATTAAGGAAAGACTTCATAAAGAGTCTACAACAAAAAATAACAAAGAGAAAACACTACAAGCAACTAACTCAAGACAACAGGAATTAAGCTATGCTGAAGCAGTCAGTAGACCGAAAAACATATCTAGTAACAAGGAAACCACTCAACAAATTAACAGGAGTTCGTTTCAAATTCCCGATACTATGTATTGGAGAAAAACATGGAAGATGCAGCATCGAGAAAATAATCCTTCAACAATGAGGTATAACAAGAACAAATTCCACCAATCTCGGGGAAGATATTCAACAGAAAAACAATCATTTAGAAACAGAAATCCTGGACAGGGACCTATGAAGTTCTTCAATCCTTCTGGAAACTTATTCAGAAGAAATGGTACAACTTACATTGGAAAGAAATCTTCACATTATTTTTTAGGAGGAGGCAAACAGAGCCAAGGTCAAAGATTTCAGCAATACCAATACCCACAAGGACAGAGGAAAAATTGGGAACCATAGACCCAAAAGTGATAAACCTGTCAAGTAGGCCATTAAACGCGGCTGAAATAAAATTACTGTCAAAAGGATTAAAATTTACACCAACACCAAGTGACTCTAATCTTCAGGAATAATCTAAGGATATCAAGGAATATACAAGAAAATTAAGACTAGCAGAGTATTTTCATAATGATGACGAAGACGAAAACACGTCTGAAGGTGATCTTGTTAGGAACAAATCAAATTTTAATCCAAAGAAAGGAAGGAACAGTCTCCTTGACACCGTTTGTAATACTCTGCAAAATATACCTCTAAATAATGAAAAAAATAACACAAGAAATAATTTACGAAAAGAAGAGGAAAAGGCTGTTCAATCATTGTCAAACGACAGTTCAATCGTAATCAAAGAAGCAGACAAGGGTGGAGCAGTAGTAGTTATGAACGCAGAATTTTACAAAACAAAAATATTACAAATGCTCAATAACAGCGAGTTTTACGATGAAATATCAGAGAACAGTGATAAAAAGACAATGCGAAAAATTAAAAACTTAATAAAAAACCACAATACAACTTCCTTTTTAACAGCCAAAGAAGAGGACTTTTTGACTAATTTTGATTTTAGAGAAAGTGCCTTTTATGGACTTCCTAAGATACACAAATCTAAAATAATTAAGGAAGCGATCAAAATACAAAACTCTGCATACATTACATGTAGCGATCCAGAGGATCTTACATTTAGACCTATCGTGGGTGGACCAAAAGCTCCAACACAAAGGCTGAGTCATCTTATGGACATATTACTGAAACCTTTATGTTTAGAAGTAAAAAGTTATGTTCGGGATGATCTAGATTTCCTGAAACATCTTCCTGAAAAAGTTAGTCATGATGCCAAGCTAGTCACAATGGATGTTACTAATTTGTACACTAATATTACTACTTCTCTTGGTGTCAAGGCGCTCGAGTACTGGATTGATAAATATCCACAAAAAATTAATGAGCGTTTCAGCAAAGACTTCATCTTAGAGGCTAGTAAAATAGTATTGGAAAATAATACTTTCTCTTTTAACGACAAACATTATGCACAAAAGAAAGGAACGGCAATGGGTACAAAGATGGCCCCTACTTATGCCACCCTTACACTAGGATATCTAGAGGAGAGGATGTATGAAAAAACTACTCAGTACTTTGACCAACAGACTTCAGAAAATATAAAGAACAATTGGAAAAGATACCTTGACGATTGTTTTATCATTTGGAATGACAGCGATGCGAATCTAGCAGTTTACCTAAATATTATAAACGATCTAGATCCTGACATCAACTTCACAATGGACGAAAGTTTACAAAGCATTCCGTTTTTGGACGTCCTTATAGCAAAGCATGGAGAATGTATTTCGACAGACATATACTACAAACCGACAGACACACATCAATATCTCCATTTCAGTTCCTGTCATCCAAGTCATACGAAACGTTCAATCCCTTACAATTTAGCTAGAAGAATCTGCACTATTGTTAGCGACAAGAAAAAAAAGAGATGAACGTCTGAATGAATTAAAAAAATATCTGCTTGAACAATGCTATCCTCTTGGAATCATTGAGGACGGAATCAAAAAGGCTATAGAAATCGACAGAGATAAACTTATTAATTCTTCAAAAAGTGACACATCAGATTCTGCAATATTACCGCTTGTAACTACATACAATCCAAAGAACAGGAATATAACCTCTACAGTGCGTCACCTCAACAACATTCTACAGACGGATGAGAAAATGTCCAAAGTACTGGAAAAATATAAATTCATCAACAGTAAAAGACAACCTAAAAACCTCCGAAGAATATTGTGTAAATCTACATTTCACCAACGGAATTTGTATGTGGTCAATAAATGCTCTGATTCACGTTGTGGAACCTGCCAGTATATTAAAGAGGGAAGTACTTTTACACTCGGAAATAAAGAATTTACTATCAATGCAGATATGACCTGTGCATCTAAAAACGTTATTTATTGTATAACATGCACTGGATGCGGACAATTATACATAGGAGAAACGGGGACCACACTACGCACTCGTATACGCATACATAGACAACATATCAACCAACCCGAGTACAGAAAAATAAAACTCAGTGAACATCTTGCTGTTTGTGGACAGGGACAATTCTCAGTTTATCCCTTTTATAAACTCAAAACAGAAAATCTTTTAGAAAGACGGGAAAAAGAAAAACATTTCATCAAGATTTTTAAACCGTCCTTAAATAGTTTAATATAGACTGTTTCATGACTTTATTATTTATTACGCTATTAATGAACAAAGTAATTTTACTTAGACTCTATAATTGTTTCCTCTATAAGCATTGTGACGTCATTGCATTGTTGTTGACGTTATCATCAGGTAGCGTTATAACGTCACATGTTTGAATTGTTTTGAATTGTAAAACGTCTGAAGAAGTATAATGAAAGCGCTTACGTTTTACTAACATTGTTGCCTTGTTATTTTTAATTTTCATATTAATTACCGGACACTGTGATATTTCTTTTCATTTTTTGGATATATATATATATATATATATATATATATATATATATATATATATATATATATATATATATATATATATATATATATATATATAATCACTACCTTATGTTTTCCTAATAAAGAATATTGTAAACATTAAAAGTAATGTAAAAATGTACACTAATATCCATAGATATTTTAAAAGATCATAAAAAATATCAACACTTTTCCGTACTTTGAGTTCTGACTCGGGCACAATCACTTTGCCGTTTGCGATTACCGGAATACTGAACATGACCTTCACTTCCGGTAATGGACTTGGGCCTAGTGTACTGATCGAGTAAGTCTGGTTCAGTAAGAGTTTGGAGCGTTTCTGTGGAGTCATTCTCACTTGGTCAGGTGACGATGAACTTTATACGAGAAACAGAACAGATAATAATAAAATATTTAATCATGTGTATGTACTCGAGATCATGTACCAAATACGTGTATTAATGTATTGATGGCGATGCTTTGATTCTAATTAATCATTGTTTTATAATTGTTTTTATATCCGCTAGTTTATTCAAGGATCTTATTTTCGATTTATTAACCCGAAAGGTACGTCATCCCTGAGTTGTCTCCCAGTTCTTACCCTATTATCTGTATCGTTGCCTCCAGTTGCAGATCCGTGCTCATCTGAATTACATTATTGCTGGGATTAATGTCTCCAGATACATCTGCTGTACATGTAATCTGGATCTTCGCAGGAAGATTTCGTAATCCCTTTTCTAATAATCGAGCAACTGAAACGTCATATCGGAGGCGGACCAAGCCCCTCTGTTGTGGATAAAGCGGCGAAGAATCAAACGAACAACTCGTTCCGTTTGTTGCTGACCTACAAGTTATTTGCTCTGAGCCTTGCTTTAACAAAACTTCGTAATTTGTTAAAGGAACGTTCACTTCGTTGGATACCAAAAATGAGGCACCATTTGCATACGCCGGGTCTCCCAAATTGATGACGAGAAGTTCAACTTCAAGTTCCTGCGTGCGTCCCACAGTGATCGAGGATCTCAGTGGACGTCCAGTGATTTCCAGGTCTGGTTTACACTCGGGGTCACATTCCGTTCGGAACTCACCCTGTTTAAAATAACCAAAAAATGAAGAAGAAGAAGAAAATCAATAATCATACTTTATTGCCATCTTCCTTGGGGAGATAGACGTCCCGACTTGTGAAGGTACACTCACAACAGGCGATCAAAATTTTACATAGGAATATATATACTATATACTGTATGCAATGGGATGTAGAACAGTAGGACCATAGTGACTCGGTGAGCATTTTGGCCCATGGGGCTCTTATTATTATTTGAATTAACGGCAAAAAACATTATTTTTATGAAGTTAATCATATACGGTACCAAGTTTGATGCACCAGATGCGCATTTCGACAAATTATGTCTCTTCATTCATGCTCAAGCCGAAAGGTTGGGAATCCAAAATATTTAAATAAAAAGAATTTGAAGAGCTGAAAAAAGGTGCCAAAGACTGGAGCCAAATACGTCAAAGGATCAGAGCTATGCATGAGGGAGATAATCCTTAATTTTGAAATATTTTTTTTTTATATTACCACAGCGATTAAATATATATCCATATTTTCAAGCTAGTACCGAAGTACTAGGTTACTGGGCTGTAGAGACCTTCGGGGACTAACAGTCCACCAGCAGTAGAGGCCTCGACCCAGGAGTCATAATGTAAATCATATACGGTACCAATTTTGATACACCAGATGCGCATTTCGACAAATTATGTCTCTTCTCTTATGAACTATGAATAAGAAAATCGATTTCATAATCAATGCTTTGTGCAAAATTAAAGAAAATTCAGCAAAAGTATTTTTAGAACTTAAAATCACAAGCAACTGTCATATTCCTGTTATATTCCTCAGGTGTTGGAATGAAAATCATCAAGAATCATAAAGGTTGTTTTCATAAATGTCATTTTTTAAAACTGAATTTCTTATTTACAAAATTGTGCAAGAGTGTTACCTAAACTTTGAGAGAAAAGAGATACATTTGTATTTTCCTCTGGCTCAGAATTTACGGATTACTACTAAACAACTAATAATATTTTAAATTAATTATACTTTGAATGATAACTGGATCGGTACCTGGATTCTCCACCACTTATCATACAGGGGTTAGCACCATCCAGAACTCAGACCCTGGTATCTGCTTCATCTAATACACCCTATTTGAGTATGGGGTAGTCAGCGATGTTTCCAGGTCTCTCGTGGATTACATCATAATCAGTCCTATTGCTTAGTAATTTGATTATAATTCCTCTGCAAGTGATAGATCAAGGAGGAAGAGTGAGAAGTTAAAGACCAAGGAGGAAGAGTGAAAGGTTATAAAGCAAGGAAGAGTGAGGGGATATAGACCAAGGAGGAAGAGTGAGAGGATATAGACCAATGAGGAAGAGTGAGAGGTGACAGACTAAGGAGGAAGAGTGAGAGGATATAGACCAATGAGGAAGAGTGAGAGGTTACAGACCAAAGAGGAAGAGTGAGAGGATATAGACCAAGGAGGAAGAGTGAGAGGCTACAGACCAAGGAGGAAGAGTGAGAGGTGACAGACCAAGGAGGAAGAGTGAGAGGCTACAGATCAAGGAGGAAGAGTGAGAGGTAACAGACCAAGGAGGAAGAGTGAGAGGTTACAGACCAAGGAGGAAGAGTGAGAGGCTACAGACCAAGGAGGAAGAGTGAGAGGTAACAGACCAAGGAGGAAGAGTGCGAGGTTACAGACCAAGGAGGAAGAGTGAGAGGTGACAGACCAAGGAGGAAGAGTGAGAGGTTATAGACCAAGGAGGAAGAATGAGAGGTGACAGACCAAGGAGGAAGAGTGAGAGGTTACAGACCAAGGAGGAAGAGTGAGAGGATATAGACCAAGGAGGAAGAGTGAGAGGCAACAGTCCAAGGAGGAAGAGTGAGAGGATATAGACCATTGAGGAAGAGTGAGAGGTTACAGACCAAAGAGGAAGAGTGAGAGGTTACAGACCAAGGAGGAAGAGTGAGAGGTTACAGACCAAAGAGGAAGAGTGAGAGGTTACAGACCAAGGAGGAAGAGTGAGAGGTGACAGACCAAGGAGGAAGAGTGAGAGGTTACAAACCAAGAAGAA
Organism: Saccostrea echinata; assembly: GCF_033153115.1. Lineage (NCBI taxonomy): Eukaryota > Metazoa > Mollusca > Bivalvia > Ostreida > Ostreidae > Saccostrea > Saccostrea echinata. Next base: position 3,989,328 of record NW_026889777.1, read on the forward strand.
TGACGCTTGCATTATATTTATAACTTTCTTGAAGTAGTACCGGTGAAATGTTTAACGCCGTGCGTCAGCATTTTTTCCCCTCCCATTTGCCCATCGTGTAATCTGTTTTTACAGCAATTTTTGTTTTGCTATGATGAAGAAAATCATACTTTCACTGCTCTTTTCCTGAAATAATTCCAAAATTATTACATATCCTTGCTTCCTGGAACAGTCTTTAAAAAAAGTATGGTTTAGATAGGGATTCTTTTACAGATAATTTTCGAATACTTAATCTTATTTAATAACATGTCTAAATTTTATTATTTACTTATTTCAAAACGCATGTGAACATTAATTCACTGTACCCAATTTGCACTAGTCTATTTGAAATTTAAGATTGTTAATTTCGATAGATATAAATTAAAATAGGTAATGTCCATGTGCATGTCAAGAAATTTTCGTTGTTGGCCTTTTCACTTACCATACTATTTTCTAGACATACATGTAAGCAGTATTGTGTACACCTACTTCTATGAATAACAGTGATAGATAGCATCAAAACCTGAGACTGGGCAGCAGAAGGGTATGATGCATGCAGGAGTGTCTCAGTTCTACCCCTTCGATATCCCTAGTGGTTCATTGCCCAAGTTACTAATACTTTGGAGGATAGAATTACGAAAAACGCTTTGAATAGCCACTGAAAATTTTTTTATCGCTGTAAAACTTCTTTGTGGATATCAGAGTTAGCGGCTCTTAAAAAAGACTAAATGAACGTTGGGTTTATGGCTGCCTTCTGGAAGAACAATTGTGTATTCGTTTTTGTAAAGAATGGCTGGGTAATTTTTTTAAAGACATTGTTGCATTTTTAAAAATTGTACTCATAAACCTTTATTTAAAATAAATAGATTTTTATCTCATGGCAGCTTAAAATGGCTGAAAAATATTATAATTATACATTCCACATTTTATTCTGTGACTTTATTGAAACCAACGAGATAGGATTTCAGGTTTTCTGAAAAGCCAAACTTGTGGTTGTTTTATCTTCATCTAACTTAAGATTAAATCAATTTTATCAGGCCTAGCTTAAAAAATTCTTTGTTTGCAGTTGCCGACCCATAATTTTACGAGTGGGTAGGTAGGTAGGTTTTATCATAGAGATTTTCATAGGGTTACTAAACGTAAATAAGCTCCACTTAATAATACCGGTACAAGCCACTGATTGATAACAACAAAAATAAAAAGGAGAAAATGAACTAGTTTCAATATCCTGAAAAAAAAATCTCAGAAAATGGCTAAAAAATTTTTGGGATCGGGTGCTTTTTAAAAGGGTCAGTAGGCAACTACAAACAAACAATATTTTATTTTAGGCCTCATGGGAAATTTTCGCCCACGTCTTAGCAATCTACCTACCGTGATATTAGTGTCTGATTTCTACCTCCCGTGATATTAATGTCTGAAAACTACCTACCGTGATAATAATGTCTGAAAACTACCTACCGTGATATTAATGTCTGATATCTACCTACCGTGATATTAGTGTCTGATGCCTGGTTTCTGTCCAATACAGGCTTCACCTCGCCTGCCGCCGATCTGTTGCTGATTTGGTAAGTCAAGTCAAACACGGGATCATCGTTGACCCGTGAGAAAAAATTCCTGTCCGTCATCTGCAACATTTCAATTTTTTCCTCTTTTCACAATTGCTTTTCTTTTTATAAATATTTTTTGATTAAGTGAAATGTAAAAACATTCAAAGGATATGTGCAAAAATTATACGCTTTTCACACTGAAAGTTTAAAATAAAACTGTCATAAATTATATCATAAAGATGGGTTACGAGCGCAAACGCCGTCGAGCAACTTCAATATATAGTATACATTTCCTACAGCTGTAGGTAAACTAATAATGTAAGAAAATGCTGCAATCAAGTTGCAAGAAGTAACTCTCTATAAAGCATTAAAGAATTGGTATTCTTACAGCTGCTCTTGCGTGAAAAGTTTCGCACTGATTCACACCACTGCGGATGAAGAGTTCCACTTTTCTGTAAATTTTCCCTCTATCCATATTATTCATGTAAAACGTAAAGCGGCGATAGTTAAGATCACTTTGATCTGAATCCGCGGTCAGTGTGTAGTCGATGTCTAAAAAAAAAGAAGCATGTACAGTGAAACACGCTTATAGCGAACACTTTAATAATGAATTGACGCTTACTGCGAAGTGATTTTCATTCCCAATGGCTTTGAAATACATTGCATATTGTGAACTTAACAGATATATAACGAATTACGTTTATAACGAGTCAGAATCGTCCGTCCCTGGCACTTCGTTATAAGCGTTTTTAATGTACATGCATTGAACATGTCACTCAGAACTAGGGCCAGAGTTCAATTCTAGGGCTGGGAAGATATATCGAGATATCGATAATATCGATGCTATGTGAGGACGATACGCATTTCGATACGTATGATGAAATATCGAATTATTGCAAAAAAATTTCTGACGAATGTTTTTCTTTGCATGCTTAACATTTTGGGTTTAATGTATAAAATAAATATGCTAAATATAAATATGAAATACATAATAATTAACACCATTTGTGTAAAATAACATTGATTTACAACAGATTTACAACTTCTTTGAATAACTTATTCTTGTTTTGTTCATTTCAATACAAAAAAAAGATTTTATAACCAATTCAACATATCATACACATATCGTATCGTGGCTAAAATATCGTGATACGTATCGATATAGAAAATGTTGTATCGTCCCAGCCCTATTCAATTCAATATAATAATTGCTTCATGTATTTTATTTAAATGCAAAGCGTTTTCCGCATGCGTTCTTATTACCACTGATACCAAACTTCCTTAATTCTAGTGACATACACATATCAGCGCAATCAATCATTGAAAGCTAACCTGGTCGAAGTATGAACTTTTGAATGACACTATTTAGACTCGTTAATGAATTATTTTCTTTTTTCCAGGAAAGACTGACCTTTATTCCTGAAATACCTCCTCCAATACGTTGCAAAATAATTCAATATGTTATGTTTGGTTGCCCCCCTGCCCCCCCCCCCCAACTGAAATTAACTGCTCCTTTCGGGTTTGCCATGTATGTAGGCAAAAAAAATGCGTAAGGAACACCATACATTCCAGGATAAAACAGAATTCATCCCCCCCCCCCCCAAAAGTTGGTCATCCATCAAGTTTCATCTATTCGTCGAAAGTATCGGACATTCAAGTCTTTCTATGATGAATTCGTTTACCTACCTATTGGAATAAGAATGCATGTTCTTCAACATACGAGGAGAAATTATATTCAATTTTCTTCAAAAAATGTTTTTAAGAAATCTGAACCATTAACTGACATATAATTTGTATGCATACAAAAGTAGGGACCATATCACTTTTATTACACATTGTCTTGTTTTTCTTCCCCTATTCATAAAAAAACCTTGAACTTACAAATTCCGTTATTTAGTCCGTCCCCAGTGTAGCTAAAACAAATATGAACGGAAGTACATGGATTATCGTTATTTCCTCTGCATGCAAGTCCTGTTGAATTCAATGGGATTTTAACTGGATTCAGCGTCAGAGTCACAGTGATGTTGGCGATAGATTGCGTTCGGAGAACAACAGCATTTGAAGACAGGAGAGATCCCACCGAAATATCTGCACAAAAAAGAACAATAATATTTTTTAAAAGTAGTTTGTATACATCTACTAAAATGTTTTTTAAACGCATATCGTCTTTGTATCCCATAAAAAGGATTAAATGCTTGTCAAAGAGAACCTTCGCTTTGCAATTATTTTTTTCATGCGCATTCGTCGCACCAAAGGTAGGGCTATGACAATTACAGGTAAGTTTTGCCAAGAAAAAAAAAAAAAAACAAACAAACAGGCGTCCTTGTGTAACAACCCGAGTAATGATCAAATTTTTCTCGTCTTCTTCAAATCTTTTTTTTTAAAGCAGGAATTAAATTCTATTCATATAACTTGAGTGGCTGTTCAAATTATTACCGTCTTCCTTGGAAGAAGGTACATGTATGTATTTACAGAGTTGAAGTATTTTAAATTCTCTGGAGACTACGCACTTCCTCTCTTCTGTAATTTATAGAAATTGCATGATGTGAAAATTTCAATTCTTTTATTGGTAAAAATATAGTTCAAGGCAAGGGAGATGATTTTCTGTTGATCCAATTTTCGTAGGACTTAACATTTTTTTGAAGATTTTTAAACTCTAAAAAGTCGACAAAACAAACTAAAGAAAATTGCAATAAATAAAACGGACACTTTAATTTTTTACATCAACTATTAACAATTGTTTTATATATTTTCCTGGTTAACAGAAACACTCTTTGTTGCATGCGAACATTAAAATTTGTGCTATTCATCTTTGTTTTATGTTTTATATTGTAGGGCTTACTGTAAACCAATTATTATTCGCGTCATCTTTTATTCGCGATTCTTCAGTTTGAAATCAATCCGCGGCGATTAATTTTCGCAACTAAGGAAGCATTATCTACAAATACAAAGCAAATTAAATAGTTCGCAACGATTAATATTCGCGAGTTAAAGTTGGTCGCAAAACTCGTGGATATTTCTCGCACGCGAATGAAAGTTGATTTACAGTATGTCTATGAAATTCTGCTGAAAAGATACAAAGCCTATAATAATACAGCCTGATTTTGTATATATGTGCTGCATTCTGAGAATTTTATTTTGCTGTTAAAATGTGCTGTTATGAGATATATCAGTCTAACATAAAGTATTAATTTTTATTCAGAAGAAAGATTTCTGTACAATGGAATACATGTATATAATATTACATATTAAGAAAATAATATTGTACAGGACGACAATAACGTAATTTTGCTTCAATCGAAGCTTCTATTAGTAAATAGTTCTTCCATCGCAAATATGAACAACAGAATTTTATAAACCTTCTTTTTTTCTGTCATTGAAATAGTTAAGTACAATTTTGCAACAGATATATTTCCGATATCGAAGTTGCAGCTCTTATTGCTTTAACTGTTTAAGATTCTTGCTAAAGACGGCAAAGCTTTTTGGAAAAAAAATATTTTTATACTTGTTACTTAAATTTATTTCACTTGAAACCCTCGCGTGTTAAAATGTGGCAGTTTCCAAAATTGATTAACTCAGATGATGAGTGACTTGTCACTGGAATTTTTGCGGGTGACCTGAGGTCTTGTTGAGCGTACGTTTTATCCTCCTGCGGGTGCAATGAGTGAGAGAGTCCTAAAATCAGATAGAAGACCTTTTTTATGAGGGAAGGACACAGAAATTTAATTTGTTCGATTCGATTCTCGAAAAGAAAAAAAAAACCCTGAATCACATATATTTTTGTCCATCATTATCGATATTTGCAAAGAATTATGGTTGACAGCTAATGGTTTTTGTGGGAAATCCGCCAAATAATGAGCTAAGTTACCTGGAATTTTTTTGGACTTGCGTGTTAGTCGTTATAACGTGTTATTGCTAGCGCTCTCGAGCACTAGCAAATACTTTTGTCTTTTTGACTGGAATACGCATGCTCAACTTCACGGTAGGGCATTCTGGGAATTCAACTGTAGCAAAACTGTACCATGTCAATTTTGTGTCATTATCTGAAAATACATATGATCTGAAGTTTCGTGTTTTGCTGTCTTACCAGTATATAACTGTATAAAAAGTAACAGTAACGTAAATCTTATGATTCCAAGACTAATATCTAGAATTATAAAAAAAAAAAAAAAAAAAAAAAAAAAAAACTAGCTTTTGTTAACTACCTTCCTGGATTTTTCCGGCAAGCTCGGAAAACAACCTAACATATGTTTTCCGAGCTTGCCGGAAAGGCCGGAGAAGATGTCATTGCTGCACAACAATACCACAATGGAATATTTTAAACTAGATGCTCATTAGTTCTCCTGATCTCTTTTTTTTCACCTCAAAATAGAAATTGCAGTGAAGTACAGAATACTTAAAACACAGTTAATCCATTGCCGATGTGAAACCCACTCAAGATTCACCATTCTGAATTCAGACCCCCCTCCCCCCAAACACCACCCCGGTTCACCACTGTGCCTTCTTAACAATAATTAATCGTTTCAGCAACTTAAACCAATAGTTCAGAAATCTACTTCTGTGATTTATGATGGCTACAGCACTAGTTCACCTATCTTTGAACAGGATAAACTTGTAATTCAAATATGACTTTTATGCATACGCTTGTTGTTCTCCGCTATAAACCTGTACCTAGCATTTGCAATTATGACTTCATAAACGCAATTGCTCTCAATCTAAGCACAGGCTGGGGCAGTCTCTCACATGGAACATTTGACTACATAATAAATATGCTGTTCAGAAGTAATAATGGGAAAAAATTTAATTATAAAAAGATAAGGGTGCATCATTGAGTATCGTAGTGGAACAATTGCTATATTCACTACCGGTATACCATGTTCACTGAATAACAATGTTTATTTCTTAAATATGTCGATAATTCATCCATTTTATATAGGAATGAAACGCATTAAAAAGATTCATAATGTCTTATAAAGGTAGATATACTGTACACTCTACATTACCATTTCAGTCTTTGTCTTCCAAACTTACTAGTTACCGTAGATTCCTTATTTTTTGCGAGTACTTATCATCGCAAAATGGCTTTTTAACGTCAAATCGCGAGAATAATAATTCGCGTATAGACGGTTGATCAAGAGAGTTTTTTAATGGATTTCAGCACCATAGAAATAAAAGCGAATAATTTCATTTCGCGAGTGGTGCTTCTCGCCAAACTACGCGATAATTAATTTCTCGCGTATATTACACACAACAAAAATGCTGCTTTCCTCAGACAAGGCGTAAAAAGTTTGTTGAAATTCATTGAAAGGGGCTTTCATATGCACCTTTAGCTGATCTCAAATGCTTTTAATTTTATATTCTTTTCACATTGTTCTCATGAAATCTTTACATCATGGAATGTCATCAATTGCTGTAAATATCTTACAAAACGTTTCAATCAAATTGAAATACATAACAGTAGAAAACAATTCAATCCTCTACCTAGAAATGTATTAGAATCAACATCAGTTGTGGACTTGCTCAGAGAAAATCCGAATCCACGAAGATCTGTGTTGAGTTTTGATGCCAAGATCTGTTGAGAAAATGTAGCATCTATTTGGGGAGATCCTCCATTAAAGATATAAATAGCACCTTTGTTGTCGTCCTCATAAGGAGCCCCAACGACCAAATCTGTAAAAACGCAGTCCTGATTCACTCGTTTACAATTACTAAAATGTCTTTATGTTTTGGGTCGATACATTTACTGGTCTCTTTCTCACATGGAAGGCGATCTCTCTTACCAGAGGCGCACTAGGCAAGCTTCACAGTGGAACTTAAAATTACATAGCGTTCCTTCTGATTAGAGATTTCATAGAGTCTATGCACCAGAATACATTAAATGAAAACGTTTGACCTTCATAGTATACAGATACATAGCTATCCCCTTTTTAATTTGTATTATAGAACTATAAAATAAATGATGAACTTTGCATCCCATTTTACTAAAAAAACAAACCTCAGCTTTTTTCTTCCTGAATGATATTTACAATTGTGTGCATTCATTAAAGGGGCCTCGACACAGATTTGAAGTGTATATTTTCTTCTTATTTTCTAAATATATTATCATGACTTATATATTGCTAGAGCATTTCACACCGAAATATGATAAATCCTTGTTTAAAAACTTCTTTTAATTGGAATTATTAAAACTACGAATTTCAGGACACGTTTGATTGACACACACCCCTGCACTTTCACAAAGTAAACTTTATCCGTAATATCGAAGAAAGTGGAAAATTTGTTGTGTATTAATGAAAAATATTAAAACTATAATCAAGAAATGTGAGAAGGCAAAACCAATTCGTCAGTACTCAGTACTCAGTGATGTGTGCAGAGTAAACAAATTAAACACAAACGGTTAAACGTAAATATTAACACTAACAGAGCTCGTGCCCCTGTTTACAAACACAGATATTTGACGTGATGTTATAAAGAATGTCGTCGTCATTGAATTTTAAGAATTTTCATGTAAGTTCAATTCATTTAACTGAAGATATTTTTTTATTTTAAAAAAATTAAAATTGTAAACAAACCGACAATGCAACTGTGTCCAGGCCCCTTTAAGCCTGGTTTCATTATGACTTTTGATTTAAACTCGAGCTTTTTTTCTTCCTTTTATAAAAAATGTATAATGGCAGTCACATTGACATTAGTGGAGTTACCATTAAAACCGTCTTTATTTAGGTCCCCTGGATTCGCAACACTGTAGCCGAATCGCGCCAACACCGCCCCAGATCCACGCAGGCGTTGTTCGTTGTCAATGTACGTCTTAAACGAATAAAAAATTATGCATTATTTATTTCATCAGAGTCTCTGACGGTCAGCAATATGAACACAATATGCAAAAAATAAATAAATTAATTAAGAAATCCAGACTGCATGGCCCTAGCTATAGAAAGTGTCAGGCGTAGTAGTACATGTCCTCATATGAATTTTCAAAAATTAAATTCATTTCTTAAAAAAAATACAAATTTTAAAACATTCTCACAATCAATATGTTTTTTTAAAATAAATAATAAGAGTAAAACGTTGCTATCATATTTAAAATACTCCATTTGAAACTGACTGTTCTCTAGAACAGCACAACGTGTAGAAACATTTTCATTAATGTATTACACACAGATTAGTTTAGTTAGAAATACGCTCATATACCGAAAATCTTATCATAATTACGATTAGAAACTAAAAAAGACACACTTACTGAGGAACTTCCGGTCCCATAGTAAACATACACAGCCCCGACATCCACATTGTTCATGTCATTCTCTCCCTCCATCGGTGATCCCACAGCGATATCATCCCTGTTATCGCCGTTAAAGTCCGCCACAACCAATGACTGTCCGAATCCACTACCGATCTATCATTATGTCGACAAAAACATTATTCATTTCCTTTCCAGTGACTTAAAATCCAATTTATCTTGGTATTTAATAGCATTTACCAACCGTTTTTCCATTTAACAACTTCCTCATGCGAAGATTACTTCCATCTCTCTCGAAAATCCCCATCTAAAAAATACATTCAGTACTTATTTATCGCTTTGTTAAAACCATTGTGAAGTCTAAATGACTGATAAATCTTTTTAAACGTTTTGATGAATTAAACAAAAAGCAAAAACCTATGCGTGAATTTTGCAGAGAAGCTGTTTGCTTTTCTGTCTGTGGATTGCTAAAATTTTCATAGTTTCGGAAAGGGATGATATTATACAGTATGTGAATTTGCATATTCTCCTTTTAATTAATCCCGCTTACTATATACACAGATTATATAAGTGCTGCATGGTACCACTAGAATTTGTCCAAAATGCAAGAGTCACAAGCTCCAAAATTTTACCAATACATCTGAGTAAATCAAAAATGCATAATCTTACAGCTCCTATCGTGCCTTCGTTGTTGGCGAACCCTGGGGCACCCAGGACTATCTGAGGGGCTGCTGGACTGACGGTACTGCCAAATATCCCAGCTCCAATAGAGTAACCTGTGAATCAAAGGGAGGTAAACCTTACATGTCTGTTTAAGAGAGTTATTGTCCTTAACATTTAACAATGTACAATGTTAAAAAGAAAGTATTACACATTTTAAATAAATAAATAAATAAATATTATATATATATATATATATATATATATATATATATATATATATATATATATATATATATATATATATATATATATATATATATATATATATATATATATATATATATTTGCATTTTGAAATAAATAAAATAAAAAGCTAAAGAAATATCATCATGGTTACAAAGAAAACAAATGTACTGAAATGAAAATCTTATCTTATGTAATTTAAACGCAGTACAAAAAACATTTTTTTTTCCGAATCATGTACATGTAGCCTTTAAAATACAAAATATCTCCCTTAATCTGTTAATGGATGATACTGGTGAAAAAAAATACGGCATTAGTTCAAAATGTACTATAAGAAATGTCTTCTTTTCTTTACCTAAATATGCACCGTATGTGAACACTGAGCGTAGATTGTCCATATTACCGTTCTCCATTATGTTAAATCGTTCCCAGAAATTCAAAACATTGCCTTCTTGGTAGAAAACGAATCCACCTGTATAAAAAAAAATAAATAAAGAGGCCTATGGTCTTTTTTTACCCCATTTGAGTATAATGCAATTTCGTAAATAATCCATAGAAAGGCAATTTAAAAATTATACAATTAAATAAAATACATTCATAAAGGAAGATACATATGCTGAAGGTGTTCAAAAACAGGAGAAATAGGGCAATCAAGGATCAACAAAACGCCTGTAAAACTCTGAAAGTATATATATACAATATCTCCTTGCCAATATGTGACAATCACCCAGTTCTAAACAACACACTACTTCGGCTTGAAATTACAGTGGATGCAGAATCCCCATAATTGGCCTCTCCTGGTTTTTAATAAGATCTGCAGTTCAAAACATAAGGAATTTTGCCATATTTTAATTATGTATTACGTACAAGTCCACGTGACCATAAAAAAACTAGAAAAGTACTTAATTTATTATTAAAATCTTGTATAATTCTTTTATTCAAGTGACCTATTAAACCCATTATTTACAATGATAAATTATCGAAGGTGAATAATCAAAGAGGAATAACGTCTATCAAAGAAAATTAAACATTACATGATGACTACATGATTAATAGAGCCCCTCCTTAGCACCGGAACCCCTGATCCAATGGTCATGAAATTCACAAATCTAGTAAATTACTGCATTTGTCAGTTCTTGGGTGAATCTAAAGCGGGTTGTTGTAAAATACGTTGAATTTTTAACCAGTATTTAATATATGATATTGAAAAAAAAAATGCAAAATGGGGAAAATAAAACACAAGCTTCCTTTAATTCGTAATTTGGTATTTCAGGGATTTTTGCCCTTATATTTCTGCCATACAAGTTTATAATTGGTTGCTCAAAGAGGAAAATTCGCTAGTTGGACCTCAAATATGGCGGCCAACGGGAAATAACTCTTGCTAGATTCAGGCCTATCGAAAAACCTGTAACTCTTGTACATATGTTTGTTCCTATTTTGTTGACTAGTTTTAGAAGTTTAAATATTGTATTATGTTTGTACTCTTATACCTCATGTGAGGCCTTGAGTGAATAAAAAGTTTCAAGTTTCAAGAAAACAATCTATAGTTAAATGTATATGGATTGTAAAATTAATAAGTTCGGGGTTTCTATAGTACAAACATTTTAAAACGGAGGAAGAATTTTAGATGGCTTTACAACTTGAATTAAAGCTTAAATCAACGATAAGGCTTTAAAAGATACTAGGGCAACCCGTACGAAACTCTTAACCGTTTTCCGCCTGGAGTCCGGGCGGACTGAGACGGATTCCGGTTAAGTGCTAGGTGGACTAAGCCGTACTAAAGGCGGACATGGAAAACGTCTTAGCTTTAACCGTTTTCCGCCTCATATCTTAGGTGGATTCCACCTTAAATCTGAGGCGTATTTTTGTTAGACGTTTTCCGGCTTAGCTCTTAGACGGATTCTGCATTAATCTTTAAATTATGAACAGTTTAAATTATGACCACATGTTTCATTCCTCTAGATGACCTTGTTTTCTAAAGGCACTAATGGGGGAGATATTCGAAAAAAAATAGTCAAACATGGCTTTTAATCCAGTTATTAGACTTTGAATATTAGGCTTTTTATTACATTGAAGATTGCGTTTCCTAGAGGAGTAATTTTTTGCAGCCATATTGTATATCAGATATACGTTTCTAATGCGCTCCTGCTTGACCAACCTCTACAGGGGGGCAGAAGTTTTCAGGCAGAGCCTCTCTTTGGATGCGTTGGTCAGTTTGAATGCAGATTTTGAAAGTGATGACTGTTGGTCAATTTGGTTGATGAATCTTTATATCTTATTCAGTTTAAAAAGGAACTCAGGCAAGATGTATGCCTGTAAATTTAACTATTCTGAAGATGATTTGTTATGTGTTTTTGGAAAAAAGAGTGATAAAATACAACTTTTTGTGTTATTCTTAACTAAGCTTTGAAGTGAAGCAAATTATGCTCGGTGAACATGCTGAATGGACAAAGAAGGACTTCTAAACACTGTACAGGAATACATGTAACTGTGAAAAACAATGGTAAGTTAAAATTTTTAGCGGTGTTTTTTCTTTTCTCTCTTTTTTTGAATTCGTACAGCCGAAATATGTACACACCACTCTCCACCATTACTCCGATAATTAATTCCAACTGGAATAGCATTGAGGCCCTATATTCACATTATACTCTACACTGACCCAGATGTTATAAAAAAAAGTTTGCGCATAAAATTTCAGGCGCCATTTCTTTTTGCCTAATGAAGGGTAGCCTCCCTCCCCCCCCCCCCCCCCCCATGAGTATGTCCTTTTAGATTAAAATATTAAAAAGTACAAAGATAAAGGATAAAAAAAATTACTAATTCATTTGTCAATTATTAATCAACATGTACTTTTGTAATTTGATTTTTCATTTTGCGTATGTGTTTTCCGGAAATACGATTTCCTTTTAAAATTAGCGACCTGTAGTTACTTCCAGTTTTAAAATCACGATTGAAAAATTTGTTATGATGTGTGTTAGCACTGGTTTAACCAGTGGTTTATTAGTGGAATGGTGACACAGACACCCTTCTAAAAGTGTAGTTCGCTGCTCAGTTGGGATTAGGAGTCAGGTTCTGAGATGTAAGTCATCATTTAAAATATTAAAATATTAATATATACATCATGTACATGGAATTCTTCTTTTTTTTTTACCTTGATGAAATTCTTACAATACATTTTTGGGGTGAAATTTGAACAAGTTTTTTTAATTTATTTTTTCATCCATATTGAAGTGTACCATTCCTCCTAACGTTGATGCATCTACACGATTGTTTTCCTAATTATTCAATAAGCAGCTGCAAATGTACATTTCAAAACATACATGGATATGAGTATATTCATTTAAGTTAGATCTACATATTTCATGAGCAGTTATTGAATATACATGTAAATTAGAAGTGTTTGTAGAATGGGGTCTTACGTTATTACCTTTTACAAATATATGAAGATTATGAAAAGTAATTGAATAAGAGATTAAAAACCTATTTAAGTCAATTTTAAAACTGTAGATATTAGGATTTTCTGCAGTGCAGTGTTATACATTTCAGCACTTCGAGCTTTTTAATCCTCAGCAATTTTGGCTGATAAGGTAAAATGAGGACTGCAGCAACTGCAGCAAGTCAGGATGAAGGCCAGAAGTCACTGTCCATCCACCCTTAGGAGTAAACTCGCAATGCTGCTGAGACTTCTCATTTGAGAGCTTGCCGAAGATTCATGGGAAAAAGGAATGCAATCTAACACCTGTGCTTCATTCAACTGTATTGGAGGTTATGAGGGGTAAAATACATGAAGAAATCAGATGTCTGATAAATATATAAAAAATTATTCTTATATTTTGTAAGTTTTAGTGTTGAGAGAAATTAGACAAGACTGTTTGCATCCTGATCTGTAATACAGAATAGAATGCCATAAAACAGTCATTTTATTGAAAAATGTTGAAGAGTTGTTTTAAAACAAGAAGTTCATCTCAGTTTGTATTTTCTTTATAGACTTCAACATGTGGTGACCGTGTGTGAAGAATGGCAAAGGAAAGCTTGAATCATGGAAAAGATAAGTTATTCCAGATAACTTAGGAAGAAGAACAATAAAAATGACACACTCTTTCCTTGCAGACAGAAAGAATTTTGTGAAAATAATCAACCAGTGGTAAATTAACAGCTAATTGGTTTGTTGAATTGACTTTTAAACAATGGTTTTGTCTTTCTTTTTTTTTTGTTAATTCAACTGTGACAGTCACATTATTATGTAGATGTATGAAGAAAAATCAAGTTTTGGTACAATATTTTTTATCTTTTTATTTCATGTGAATTTAAGGCAAGGCATAACATTTTCAAATGTAAAATCTTTTTAGTCATTGAATTTTAACAACTTGTAAATAAATGATTTATAATTTGTATAATTTCATTTTTTTTAATTGTTAAGTTTGTAAAAGTCTGAAACAACAATAGCTGATACACTGTGATAGGCAGATTATGTAACCATTAATGCAAAATCCCTCTAACCATTAAGGCGGAATACGCCTTGCTAGTAAGGCGGAATACGCCTTGCTAGTAAGGCGGAATACACCTATCCTAAGTTAGGCGGAATACGCCTATCCTAAGTAAGGCGGAATACGCCTTGCCATTAACGCGGAATACGCCTTGCAGGTAAGGCGGAATATGCCTTGAAAGTAATCCATATTAGGAAAGGCGGAATACGCCTTAACTCATTTAAATATTTCGAGCCCTATTCCGCCCTGATTCCACCCGGACTCCGTTTAATAGTCTTATTAAGTTCTTTATAGATAAAGGCGGATTCCGTCTTTTGATTTCTGCCTAAGGTCAGGGCGTAAATTTTCGTACAGGAAACGTCATCGGCATCAGTTTTGTGCATCCAGGCTCCTAGGACGAGAGACGTAATTTCGGTTGGAGGGGGGTGAGGACCTATTTCCTAACATACTCGTTTCAAGAAAAAAAGGTCATCTGAGTTTCTTGAGCAACAACAGAGATAACTTCTCTTTCAAAGAGAACAATACTGGTGAAAACTGGACAATATTTTAAAATCTAAGCTCGTCAAAAATAGTTCTATTGTGGCGTATTTGTGATATTTAAAGGTCAAGGCTACATACAGTTAACAATTGATGCCTTGATTAAGTATAGATATCCAGGACGTGTTTCTATCATTTATTATTACAGTTTCAGTAAATAGACTATAACGTTAAATTATCATGAATAATTAACATGTTTCATGATAAAAGAAATCTTTTTATAGCGATCGCAGCAAGTTCAGCAGACGAAAGTGTAAGAACAGAGAAAATTCGAATTGTAATCTTTGTATTCGTCAAGCAATTTTTTCTGCGAAACCTTTGCAGAATTCATTTGCTACTATTATTCCATGCAATAATGGCGAATAAACATGCCCACAGTTACATGTATCATGTATTAAGATTTAGTTCTTGCATAGAGCTTAAAAAAAAAAAATAATAATTGCTTCCTCTCTACAATGCCTTTCGTTACAAAATTGCAAACTTCTTCTAGATTTCTACTAGAAACACAGACCTGTGGTCCACGTATTGCAGTTTTTTCTGAACGACAGCAACGTGTTATCATATATAAAATGAATAAGGTTTTCTAACATCCAATATCTATAATTTGTATCTTCAAGGGAGAAAAGTTCAAAAAGCAATTTATAAAATGAGGCATAGGAAATAATAAGCACTGCATATATATAGCATGCAAGATTTTTTTTGTTGTTTTGTTTGTTTGTTGTTGTTTTTTTTTTTTTTTATTTATTATTTTTTTTATTTTATTCTAATTTTATTTATTTTTAGTTATTTATTTATATATATTTTTTTTATTTTTTTTTATAGTGACAATCATTGAAATCGGTATATGTATCACAAAGAAAGATTCACTAAATTGAGAGAACTGGTATGCAATCCTTTTTGTAAATATAATACAATAAAATACATTCAGATCAAAAGAATAAAACCCACCAGTGGAACCGTATACAACAGGGGTTCCCAGAACGATCCCATTGCTGCTAAACTGTACGAAAATAGACACAAGAAGTGCATTTAATTAAAATGAGATCTTTTGATCCGCTCCCGAAGATCGCTACACATGGGTCGCGCTAGTGATCTAGCTAGTAATATAAGGGAGTGGATCAAAGGATACAAATTTATTAGATTAATGAGATTAAGTACAATTATATAATTTTATCAGCTTTAATAGACTATAATTGAAATATACATACATGTATCTATGCTGGTATGTTATTTACATATGACTTCAAATATAGTGTACATTACATATGAATTCGCTTTAACTGAATTAATTGTGTTTAATTCTACGTGTACGTGCGAAATTCTTCTTATTTATTTATTTATTTTTTTGCTTGTTTGTTTGTTTGTTTGTTTGTTTTACAAACCCATGCTCTATTGCAGTAATTATACACTCTTACCACAAGTACTTGACTTTTTAAACATTTTCTTTATAATTAAAAAATCCCATGCCATAATAATAATAGCAAGGTTCGTCACGGTTGCCATCTTGGATTTTTCAGTTCAACTACACCGCTTTGTTTTTTGTTTTTTGGTCCAGAATGTGTTCAAACTGTGTTCTTCTGCGCTAAGTACCTACTGTAATATAATATGTCTCAACTTTCGTACAATTCACCTGGAATCCCATATTATCCATTCCATTTATTAGGTCACCTGAGTCACTCAGGTGACCTATTGCTATCTGTTTTCGTCCGTCGTCGTCCGTCGTGCGTCGTCCGTCGTGCGTCGGTCGTAAACTTTTGAACATTTTCAGCTTCTTCTCTTGAACCACAGAACCAATTTCAACCAATTTTGGCATACAGCATCAATGGGTAAAGGGGTACAAAAATTGTGAATTTCATGGTCCTTGCCCCCCTGGGGCCTGAGGGATGGGGCTAAAACCATCAAAACTAGTGCTATCTTTAAAAATCTTCTTCTTTACTCCTGGACATCAAGCAGTCAAACTGTTGGCATGATTGTAATAAGCATTGAGCCCTCTACCAAAATTGTGAAATTCATGGCCCCAGGGTCAGGGGTTCTGGTGCTAGGGCGGGGCTATATAGATCATATAGTGAAAGTGCATTATTTCTTTGAAAAAATCTTCTTCTCTACTCCTGGGTATTATTTAAACAAATTAAATACATAGTTATGATAAGCAAGAGTGACTCTACCAAAATTGTGAAATTCATAGCCCCAGGGTCAGGGGTTCTGGTGCTAGGGTGGGGCTATATAGATCTTATAGTGAAAGTGCATTATTTCTTTGAAAATCTTCTTCTCTACTCCTGGGTATTATCTAAACAAATTAAATACAGAGTTATGATAAGCAAGGATGCCTCTTCCAAAATTGTGAATTTCATGGCCCCGGGGGGGGGGGGGGGGGGCTTTATTGATTATATAGTGAAAAAGCAAAATTTCTTTGAAAATATTCTTTTCTGCTCCTGGTTAAAAAGCAAAGAAGCAAAGAAGCTAAATGTATATAGTTATGATGAGCAAGAGTGTTTCTTCCAGAGTAGTGAATTAGTGAATTGCATGACCCCTGGATCAGATGTGCTGGTGTAAGGGTGGGACTCTAGACTTGATAATATAGTGAAAATGCATTAATTCTATTAAATAATCCTGTCTGCTCTTAGTGTTAAGCAGATAAACAAAGTCAGTGATAACTTATGATGAGCAAACTTCTGGTCCCAGGGTCAGAGGCTCTGGTGTTTCTCGCTTGGGAGGGGGGGGGGGGTCTATTGATAACATAGTGAATCTGTAGTAAAAATGCATTATTTCTTTAAAAATCTTCTCTGCACCTGGGCATATCAGAGGTAAAAAGAGTAAAAGTTTTAATAAGGAAGAGTATTTTTACCAGATTTTTGAACATCTGGACCAATTGGTCAAGTGTTCTGGTCCTGGCCAGGGCTCTATTCATTTGTATTCTACTGAGAGGAGTTATTCCCCTTTGCCATTTACTTTTGATAATTAATCACTGTAAGTAATGTACTTGAAAGGTAAACAGAATAAGAGAATTATGCAAGAATTTTTATTGTATAATACAAAAAGTACTTTGATTCATAGTTTTAATGTTCAGGTAGACTTGTAAGTAATAGATAAATAAAAATGAGACAAAAATAACTTGTCTTTTTAAATGTTCATCAAAGACCAAGAGAGGCCAATGTAAGAGATTTCAACACGGAATTAAAATAGTACTGAAGCACTGATTAGTTCGTTAATATACTGTATGGTGATAGTGATAAACGGGGAACAGATTAGAACCTAATTTACAAACTGTTAATGAATACTAGACTAATTATTTTTTGATCCTGATCACCCTATTTTTCTTCCGTTTGGGCAACAAAGCTTCACCTTTCAGTTTATTTTATACTCGATGGATCCTCAAAATTGTTGTATTATACTCAGGTGACCGTTAAGGCCATTGGGCCTCTTGTTTGGGAAAATATCGCTCCGAACACGGTCTATGGCTGTAAATTTTGTAAAGAGGCCGGAAGTTGATGTTATTTTGTAAATCAGAATGCCCTCCAATTTCTTTCAGTGTACAATTATATTGATTTCTATTTTTTTTTTTTTTTAAAAATCACTTATGTCGATGTCAGTGAATATGAAGGCAATTCTTCTGTAAGAAACTTTGGCATTTTTCGCCAAATGTACGTATAATATCAAGAATACATATATACCAGTTTAGTTCGTCCATAATCTTGCCCTGTTCCTCACCTATTTTTGTGTGTTGATTTACTACCAATACCACCTCCCACTATTTACGTCTTTAACGATGTTAAGCATCTAATGTTTTCTAACATCTAATGTTTTCTAGCTTTTTATGAAAATTTTTTGGATTTGACCCCCTCCCTTTTTTTAAAACACGTATGACCAAAGTATACAATTTGGGATCGGCTTTGGCTTTAGCCCCCTCCCCTCCCCCTTTTTTTTTCGCAAAGATAGACATAATATAGGCATTGAAAATTGGGAATTAGCCCCCAAACTTTTTTTGTTGGTTTAGCCCCCTCCTCTTTTCAATTTGCTTCCGACGCCTACGGGAGATATTCCTGATCATAATTTATGATCCTGTTAACAAGAAAAAAAAAAATCGTTTACAAAATTGACTCAGTAGGTACATGCATGAATACTAATAAGATTTTATGTACTTGCAACTTTAATTCAGAATTCTGTAAAACATTTAATAGTTAATTTATTTTCAGAGTTATATTTATTTTCAAAGGTTTAGCCTATTTGATTGCCTGTATCTTATCCCATTTAAAAAGAAAAAAAGTCCACATTACATTTTTTTTATGTTTTTCCAGAGAAAAAAAATATTTTTTTAAAGGCAAAATAATGTATGTGGTCATAGTTCTTCATATAACAACATTGCCCTGTTAAAATTTGTTCTATTATTTATTTGGTATATTAATAATATTAATATGGTTATCCTTAGTTGAGAAATAATGAAAAAAATTGAATAAATAATTGAAAAAAAAAATAACTATATATATAAATATATATATACATACATACATACATATACATGTATATATATATATATATACCAGAAATATATAAAATAAATCCACACACGTAGTCGTATATCAAAAAAAATCACAACACCGAAATAAACTCTACCGGTTTCATTTTCAATCTTCAGGAGTTTGACAAAATATTGCTTAGTTACACATAAATACAAAATCAATATTCTTACTGTGACGTCAAAAAGCGCTAATGTGAATTTACGCATTAGTAAAGTTAATTATGACGTCATGACATAACGTAAGAAATTTAATACGGGAAATTAAATTTCCCATACAAATAATACAGATATAAATTGCGGGAAAAAAGTATATATCTGATACAAAATATAATTATGTAGCATTTAAAACAGGTTTATATCTGTTAATAAAAAGTTTTTCTTTGGTTTCACGTTCTTTTTCTGTGGTATCCCTTCGAAACTTGTAAAAGGGAAAAACGGTAAAGTTGGGACTTTTATTCTTGGCACAGTTTCTAATATGGTCACTGACGGGGGTACATCGGTATTTTGGTTCCCTAATTTGCTGTCGGTGTACGGTCATTCTGTGTCTTAAGGTGTCTCCTGTCTGACCGATATAATTTTCACCGCAACCGGCGCAGGTAATCACATAAATAAGATTGGAACTAGTGCACGACATGTTGGTTTTAATATTAAATTTACTTCCGGTTTTGAAATGAAATGTAGATCCTTCTGTCAGGTATGGACATGTACTGCATCTGGAATTGTTGCATTTATTGATGATGGCTGGTTCATGGTTGTTACTGGAAAAAGATGCTCTGGTAAGGATGGATTTAAGAGATTCTTAGAAGAAAAACTATTTTCTACAGTTCAAGAAAAATTCGGTCACAACTTTGAAACTTATATAAAAAAATCGTGGAGACGCTACTTAGACGACTGTTTCATCATATGGGACAAAGGTGGAGATCAATTAATGGAATTTTTCAATATTCTCAACACTTTGAGCCCTACTTTGAAATTCACCATGGAATCGGATAAAAATATGTTATCCTTCCTCGACGTTATGGTTATTAAAAAAGAAGACCGTATAATAACGGACGTTTTCTACAAAATAACAGATACAAAGCAATATCTTATATTTGATTCATGTCACCCTAGACACACCAGGAATAATATTCCATACAATTTAGCAAGGCGTCTTTGTACAATAATCTCTGATACGGAAATCTTGGACTCTCGTCTCACAGAATTACAAAATCTACTCCTTCAAAGACATTATCCTAAACAACTGATTCAAAACGGAATTAACAAAGCCAAATCTCATGAAAGAAAGGATCTTCTTACAGTGAAAAATAAACCCGTTGATAATGTTATACCATACGTTTCAACGCACAATCCCAGAAATCCGGAAATTTTCAACATAATAAGAAATAACCTGCCTATCTTAGAAGATGACCCAGACATGAAGAAAATATTAGATACTTCACAGATTATCAAAAGCAAGCGACAAAGCCCTTCTCTTAAATCCATCCTTACCAGAGCATCTTTTTCCAGTAACAACCATGAACCAGCCATCATCAATAAATGCAACAATTCCAGATGCAGTACATGTCCATACCTGACAGAAGGATCTACATTTCATTTCAAAACCGGAAGTAAATTTAATATTAAAACCAACATGTCGTGCACTAGTTCCAATCTTATTTATGTGATTACCTGCGCCGGTTGCGGTGAAAATTATATCGGTCAGACAGGAGACACCTTAAGACACAGAATGACCGTACACCGACAGCAAATTAGGGAACCAAAATACCGATGTACCCCCGTCAGTGACCATATTAGAAACTGTGCCAAGAATAAAAGTCCCAACTTTACCGTTTTTCCCTTTTACAAGTTTCGAAGGGATACCACAGAAAAAGAACGTGAAACCAAAGAAAAACTTTTTATTAACAGATATAAACCTGTTTTAAATGCTACATAATTATATTTTGTATCAGATATATACTTTTTTCCCGCAATTTATATCTGTATTATTTGTATGGGAAATTTAATTTCCCGTATTAAATTTCTTACGTTATGTCATGACGTCATAATTAACTTTACTAATGCGTAAATTCACATTAGCGCTTTTTGACGTCACAGTAAGAATATTGATTTTGTATTTATGTGTAACTAAGCAATATTTTGTCAAACTCCTGAAGATTGAAAATGAAACCGGTAGAGTTTATTTCGGTGTTGTGATTATATATATATATATATATATATATATATATATATATATATATATATATATATATATATATATATATATATATATATATATATATATATATATATATATACTCATAGAAAAAATTAATTTAATTAAAAGAAAAAATCTACAAACTTAATTCAATACATTTCATAATGCTGACTTTATGATCCCATGCCGATCATTCTTTAAAAGGAATACTTGATTTATTTGCTTACTGTAGTTGGAGATCAACAATGGGTAAGTATACATGTGTCAATATATTCCTGACAGTAAGGATAAATGCTGTGCGTAATACAGTAATTAAAACAGCTCAAGTTCCATATTCACCCTTATCATGGAGCATGCATTATACGCCAATTTTAATAGGAATAAGCCTATATATATATATATATATATATATATATATATATATATATATATATATATATATATATATATATATATATATATATATATATATATATATATATATACATTTGTATCCTGCAGCTACCGCTTATATTGACAGAATAAAGTTAACCTAATTAACCAAAGCTATAATATATTCCGTCAGTTCCAAAATATAGCCTCGTACATTTCGATGTCCTTAAAAGCATTGTGACGTCATAAACGTATCTAAATTTGATGAAAAATAAATAACCCATTTTGGTAGTCAAATGTAAAACTATGTTGCAGGATAAACAAAATACCTGATAACTGTCTTGAAATATATGAAATATTTGAGCTCGGGTCGAAATCGTGTTCTTACCCTCGTCCAAATATCGCAAGCCTTATTTTTCAAGACAGTAATCAACTTATTTCTTATATAATACGTACTTGACGCAGATGGCTATGTCCATTAATTGGAACCTTTTGAAAAAAAATCAACGAGATGTTGTTGTACTGAAAAATTTAAATGGCGACCGTGTCGAACCTTGTAATTATTTTAGCATGGACTTTTTTTTATTAATAAAGAATAAATTGAAAACGTCAAGTACCGGTGACTTTGACTTATCAAAATCTGGTAAAGTATTTTAATGAGATGCGCTCTTCTCCTTACCCCTGCCCGCCTACTGCTGCTGAAGCCGAACTCGGCTGCAACATAGTTACTCGTCACTCCAAAGAACTTGTTATTGTTCGTGTTTAGACCGTTAAGGGGTATGTCGCTGCATTTGCCGTAAGCGAAGTATTGGTCAAACGAATACGCCTCCTTCCACATAGGCGAACAGGCCTGTAAAAAACTTTTTAAAATTTATTTGATGTCCGGTAAAACACTACGCAAAACACACACACTCAAAAAAAAAAAACAAAAAAAAAAACAAAACAAAACAAAACAAAAAAACAAAAAAAACAAAACAATAAAAACAAAAAAAGACAAAAACAAAACCAAACAAAAAGGGCATTTATAAACATCTTGTAAGATTTTGAGGACAAGATAAAGTTCTTCTCCGAACCTGTACAATCACGTCCATCATAAATTGTAACCTATACAGCAGCTCCCACCTGTTTAACACAAGGACGTAACTAGGGCCAAATTTTTAGTGAGGCAAGGGATCACGGGGCCACTAAAAATCCCAAGCTCGTCCAGGGTAGGGTCCTGGCCCCAGGATCATGAAACAGACATAGACTTAAGTCAGATTTCAGTCACCTGTAAGATGTTTATATATTGTCAACTTAAGCTCTGAATTAGCAGATACAGCTCTCTGGTGATGCAATATAGAAAAATATTATTGTTTTGGTCTGTTTGACTTCTACAACATTGTAGTACAATATAAAGATTTTGACTTAAGCTTAAGAGCTTTCATGATCCCGGGGCCTGATGAGGATTCTCGAGGGGGGGGGGGGGTCCCGAAACCTTGCTTTTAACAAATTAAAAACTCAATATTTGAAAGTTTTCATGTTTTGAATTATTTTTACATGCGTTCTAAAATAAAGCACCTGGTTAGATGGTCGATTAACAGTAGTTGAACGTATTAATTTAGTACAAAGAAAAACATAATCAATTAAAGTTCAAAGTAAAACTTTTTCACTTTTCAGAAAACCCTAAAATTTTAGTGAGGCATTTGCCTCACTTGCCTCAATGGTAGTTACGGCCTTGTAACAACATTAAAACTATTTTTGTTAAGTTGGAGAAATAATATATAAAACCTTAAGAATGTTTCAGTAGTTTTTAGTTTTTTTTTTTGGAATTCGTGGTTGAAATATTTAAGGAATCACTGTCTAGTTTGTTGGGTATGCCAAGGACATCAACAATGTCGCCCGTTATGGATAAATTATCCCACGTTTCCAACTATCGTTGATGTCCCTAGCATATCCAACAAACTAGACAGTGATTCTTTATATTTACATTACTTCGTGAAATAAAATTGTATTTATAAATTTAAAAAAAATACTGTCTAATAGATTTAAAATACACGAGGCCTCCCGTGTTAATTACAAGAGTACCCTCCCACTGACGTCAGACACAAAGAAAGCCGCACGAGATTGACATGCATATTAGGCTCCTGACCTTTCACTTGGCGAAATTTACATTCAGATTTGATTATCAAAAATAAACTCACCTAACTTTTAAAGAGTTATCACAGAGAAAATAATTAGAAATTTAGATATTAGATTATCAATGTAAACAAGAGGCCCAAGGACCTTAACGGTCACCTGAGTATAATACAACACAGTAAAGGATCCATACAAGTATAGAGCAAAATCAACTGAAAGATGAAGCTATTGCCCAAGAATTTCAAAAACGTAGGTAATTAGAGATTACAGAGCTCACCTCAATGAATGCTGTCTTTAAATAAGGCAAAGTTACACACTTAACTAATAATCTAGTAGTGTGCATCCCTAGAAGTAACATTTCTGCAACTTGGTCTGATAAGGGCTTACAGTTACTTGCGAATTGACTTATACCTAAAATTTAAAACAAGGCACTCATCCAAAAATTGTAAGTCAAATCCAGCATCTGGCAAGTTTGAGAGTGCATCATCCATGCAAGTTTGGTTCAGATAGCCCTTATAGTTTCTTGGTAATGGAGCTGGTCTAAAACCCAAACCTGGTCACTCATCTGGAAAATATAGGTCAGATCCGGCATCCAAAACAGGTCTAGTAGTGTGCATCCTTAGATGTATCATCCATGCAAGCTTGGCTAATATAGGGCTTATAGTAACAAGCATCCTCCATGCATCTCAGACTCTGTTAATATAAGGCATATAAGTACTTCAAAAGAAATCTGCTCCAAAAACTTTAACCTGGAACGCCGACACCGATGCCGAAACCAAGGGTTTTACATAAGCTCCCCCCAACTTCCTTGAGATGAGCTAAAAATCTGGTAAAAAATCCCCTTGCTTATTGTAACATGCGAGACCTGAGCGACCTCCATGGGATCGTACTTGGTTTGTCTAATGAAATATGGAGATAACGAACAGTATTCAAGCTCAAAGTCCAATAAAACAATATAAATCGGAAGCAGAGCAAACAAAGCCCTCAAAAAACATCAGGGGTGGGATAAGGTGCCATGGAGGAGTAAGCATCCTCTGCCGACCAGTCAAACCCGCCGTGTGCTCCTTGTCATGATCGGTAAATAACGAAAAAATCCGTCGACAATTCAGTGTGTAAATGATGGCCTAAAATTAGTATGAAAAACGTCAGTCAACATATGACATAATGATAGATTGTACTTGCTGACAAGGTCATTGTATCGACCACAGAACGTACGAAATGATGACTTTAACGAGACTGTTGATATTCTTGTTTCATCAACTTGTTTTCATTAACTTACCTCGTTTTAGAAATTGTTCATACGTAGAGCATGCTCTTGCGTATCGAATCAAATGAGAGATAAACACCCCATATGCAGGTAATAAGGGTATATTGCTGCATAAGTTAGTGAAGTTGACGATTAAAAAGTTAAAGTCATCACGTTCATCATAAAGCTTTGTTGTTAGACTACCATTAACGTCTTTTTAGGTCACCTGAGTCACTCAGGTGACCTATTGCTATCCGTTGTCGTCCGTCGGCGTGCGTCGTGCGTTAACATTTGAACATTTTTAGCTTCTTCTCTGAAACCGCTTAACCAATTTCAACCAAATTTGGCACATAGCATCTATGGATGAAGTGAAATTCATGGCTCCAGGGTCAGGGGTTCTGGCCCCAGGGTGGGGCTATATAGATCATATAGTGAAAGTGCGTTATTTCTTTGAAAATCTACTTCTCTGCTCCTGGGTATTAAATAAGGTAACTAAGTACATAGTTATGAAGAGCAAGAGTGCCTCTTCCAATATTGTGAAATTCATGGCCCCAGGGTCAGGGGTTCTTGTGTTAGGGTGGGGCTCTATTGATTATATAGTGAAAATGCATTAATTCTATTAATTAATCATTAATTAATCCTGTCTGCTCCTTAGAGTTGAGCTGATAAATAAATTGCTTAGCTATGATGAAATTGGGAGCTTCGAACAGAATTTTTCAATCTTGTGGTCCTAAGGTCAGGGGTTCTGGCATAACGAGGGGTGGGGTGGGGTGGGGGGACTTTTGATAATATAGTGGAAAAGTGTTAATTCTTTGAAGTCCATAGTAATGATGATGAGGGTAACTCTTCCAAATTTGTAAATTTCTTGACCCTTGGTCTTGGGTTCTGGTGTTAGGGTAAGGCTTTGTTGAATCTGTAGTGAAAATGCATTGTACCTGTGAAATTCTTCTCTGCTTCTGGGCATATCGGAAGCAAACTGAGTAAAAGTTTAAATGATATAAGTAAGCGTATTTCTACCAGATTTTTGAACATCTGGACCATTTGTCTAAGCATTCTGGTCCTGGGTAGGGCTCTATTAATTTGTATTCTACTGAGAGAAGTTATTCCCCTTTTCCATTCACCTTTGATAATTAATCACTGTAAATAATGTATTTGAAAGGTTAATAGAATAAGATAATTATGCAAGAATGTTTATCGTATAATTCAAAAAGTACTTTCTTAGTTTTAATAATCAGGCAGACCTGTAAGTAATAGATAAATAAAAATGACACAAAAATAACTTCTTCAAAGACCATAAGAGAGGTCAATGCTAGAGGTCTTAATATGGGTTTAAAAATAGTACAGAAGCACTAATAGTTTGTTAATAGTCTGCATGGTGATAGTGTTAAGTGGGGGGACAGATTAGAACTTAAGTTATGAGTTGATACTGAATACTAGTCTAAGACTAATTATTTTGTTGATCCTGATCTTCCAACTTCTCTTGCTTTAGGGCAACAAAGCTTCATCTATCAGTGTATTTAACTTCTAAATTGTTGTATTATACTCAGGTGACCGTTAAGACCCTTGGGCCTCTTGTTCTAGTAAAATATCCAAATACGACACAGATGTGTCAGACTCTGTGGTATCTTTTATTTCAAGCTTACTGGGATATATTGTGTTGACATATGAATGGAAATAATTATTGTTAATTAATAATACGTCATCGATATATCTAAATGTCAAGTTGAGGGCCACAGCAAGATATTTCTTTTTGTCATGTTTAAGATTTTGAAAAAAATCTGCTTCATATGAATACAAAATAGGTCCAAGTCTTACGAGGATGATAATGAATGCAAAGTATACAAATACAATGGACACTTGCCTAGTGTGTAAGGTATTTAATATATACAGATATGTTTTTGTCACTTTTCTAGTGCCAGAATTAAGTACACAAAGAGAAATCTCTTATGCCTGTATATTTACTCGAGGTGATGCCTCTTGGCTACACAAACAACTTAGCTGCTTGCGTTTTGCTAACATTTGGTACCAACACTTGCCTCTTGGCTTTACAACGTGGCTATTCACTATGTCACTAACTGCTTCACTTAATACACTCAATTTTGAACACTGTTTGCCTCCCAGATACCCAGGAGCAGAGAAGAGACACATTTATTTATACTTATACATTTACATTTATACTATTGCATTTAGTATGTTAGCTTAATACTCAGGAAGAGAATAAGATTCTCAAAGAACTAATGCATTTTCCCTATATAATCAATAGAGCCCCCCAACCCCTGACCCTGGGGCCACATCTTTCACAATTTTGGAAGAGGCATCCTTACTCGTCATAACTATGCACTTATTACATCGGCTTAATACCAAGGAGTAGAGGAGAAGATTTTTAATAAATAATGCATTTTCACTGTATATTCAACATAGCCCCTCCCTAGCACCAGAACCCCTGACCCTGGGGCCATGAATTTCACAATTTTGGTAGAGGGCTAAATGCGTGTTACATTAAAATAGTTTGACGTAAAGAAGAATGTTTTTTAAGATTGCACTAATTTTGATGGTTTTAACCCCAATCCTTCTCAGGCCCCATAGGGAGGGGAGGGACAATGAATTTCATTATTCTTGTTCCCCTTCAACCAAAAACACTATATTCCAAAATTTGTTGAAATTGATTCATTGGTTCTAGAGAAGAAGCTGAAAATTTTCAAAATTTTACGACCGACGGACGTTGAAAGACGACGGACAAAACAGATATACAAAATGAACATACAGCCAAAAAACAAAAAACAAAAAACAAAAAAAAAAAAACAACCGTAACAACAGAAATGTTACATACAAACTATTTTATACAGTGTATTTTTAGCCGGGCTTATTGCCGGCTATTGTCAGCCTGTTCACGCAGGAAGTGTTGACCCCACAGCCGCCAAATTAAAGTTACTTGTAAAAATATAGTACTTACTCTCAACCGCTTTTGAGATAATACAAACGCTATATAAAGCAACAAAAATAAAATGAATTTTTATCTTTGCAAATAATCAGTAGTAATGACTTTGAAAACTTCAGTCCTAAGTCAAACACCATAGTTCATTTGCGTAAGGTTTTTGATGGTCAATGCTGTCGTAGCCTAGTTCTCTTCAAAGACGAAGAAAAGCAGGAGAGGGAACAAGACTGATCTGTTTTGTTTAAATTCGGCGGTGCCAGGTTAACTCTGACCATGATAAATTCGGGCCGAGGTAAGGGGTCCCCCAAAAACTAATTGGTCTATCATTTATATTGATATTTTAGAATAAATTTTTCGGAAGATTTTTTCAACTTATTTTCATATAAGATGTCATTGAAGTCCTTAATTTTATTAGTATCATTATTTTTTTTAATTGTTTGTGTTATATATTCTTCCAGTGTCTGAAGTTCTTGTTATTTATCTGTTAATACAATGTACATGTTTGATTCATGTAAAAAATTCTACTCTTTAAATGAGCCCGGCACTCTGTACTCCTGAGTACTTTGGTATTTCCTATTTTCTAGCGTTAAACTCAGATTCTTTGATCTGCTCACATATATCGCCATCTTGTGTTGCGATCTACGTGAGAGGATCAAACGGTCTGATTTTAATCAGATTTAAATAAAACGCAAACTTTCATAAGAAATTATTTTTTTTAAAAATTGCACAAGTTTACGCTTATAAATCCCAATGAAAATGAATGTTATAATACTAGTCTTATTATTCGAAGAAAAAAGTGAATATACTTATATGAGGTACTATTGTTTTTCCTGTCCAGTCTTATCATGTGTCACCCACGTATATACCGACGTATATGACGTGACAGTATTGTTGCGAATAAATCTCTTTAAGCTCGGGATAATTTCTACATGTACACCAAAAACGAAAAAGACCAAACCATAAAAAATCCGTAACAACCACTTGTTCCAAGTATATGTTTTATGGTTTTTTTTTAATTTATTTTCATGAATTTCTTTGACTTAAAATATTCATTTATTTGCAAAGTTTTGATTAAAATATGTGAATAAAGTGTTTTTGTATTCAAACTAAAATTCTATGTGTTTGTGTTTTATTATTAAAGTTTAACAGGTAAAGTACAAGTTATTCCTCTTTAATAGAATTTGAATTTGAATTAGTGATATCACCTATTGGCATTTCTTACAATATTAAAAACTGAAAGGTCCCTTTATCAAGACAATCTAATCTAGCTTCAATGCAGATTAAAGGATGTAGTTTTAAAAGGCTTTCAAAGAACAAATTTATTTTCTAAGTATAGCCATTGATTAAAAAATTGTTCCAAAAATGATGATATTGATTTCGTTACTCTTAAACAAACACTTTAAAAAGATTTTAAAGATTCTCTGGACTTGTTGAACTTAATTTGAGTCACATCCTCTATACTATTTAGGCACTGATAACCTAATAAACTGAAGATTCTCTGTAAGATCTCCTTTTTGGCACAAAGGGGGCACTGTTCGTATATGTACATGAAAATGTCCATAGAATCCGATTTTACATACCAAAAACTAGATTTCGATTGACCCTTAACAAATTCGGGCTGCTCTTTTCGTTTGTTTAATAATCTGAGACAAATTAAAAAAAAACATATGTTATTGATTCCTGTGATGTTAAAAATATAAAAATGACTTGGTAATAAAAGCATAATTTGACTTTGGAAAACAATGAATTTTAAAGTTCATATAATATCTGTCGGCTCTTCCTCATTGTGTGGTGGAAGAGAATTAATATTAAGTTGTATATTTTAAACGTAATGGCACTTCAAGTCACAAAATTTGATATTCCGAAAAAAAAAGTTTTTGAAAAACAATATGGAAACCCTGTAATTTAAACAAATCAACATAAAATTCTGTCTTGGCTCTGAACACATCTGTTGAAATATCAAATTGTATCCCCTTCATCCGCCTACCTATACCAAAATGACAGAAATGGTGTAGGTATTACTTAAATTGTAACATGTACAATTCCTTTCTGTTACATTTTTATGCATCCTGGTGATGACCCAAAGCATGAGAATCACCAACTGAAGATAATCATTAGTATACTAAATGAAATTTAAGAAACGTCTCTAATTCTTGACACGTTTACATGTATGAATTGAGATACATACCACGAGGTTCTGATCCGTTATCAGCATGTTTAAACCAAGGCCCTGATTTTCTTCAGATTTGATAGAAGAGAATCTACTCTCTGGAAATTAAGTAATTATTGATAAACAATTTTAAGTAACACAAAAAGGGAGATAAATTCTAAAACTTTGCATTGAACAGACGTGCATATAAATCGGTAAACACAAGTACCGCGGGTATGTAAGTGTATAACTGCAGAATTTTTGATCAAGCATATTTGATTTAAGGAATGAATTTAATTGCTACCTAATTTATACAGTTTAAAAAATAAGAATTAAACTTTAACTGCCCCAACCCACTTTATACCGTATAAATTGGGTAGCTATTAATTTCATTCCTTATAATTTAATTTCTCATTCATTTATTGTAAGAATATGAGATGATTGCCCCTAAACGCAAGTCACTGTGACGTAAGCAACACTGTTTATACGATATAAAGTAATCCTTTTTCCAATCAAATGGCGCTCTACAACCAGATATTAATTAATAGGTTTTGGAGAAAATGAGAAAATATGAAAAGAGAAAATAAAGGTTAGAGAAAAAGAGGCTAATCTGGAGTCTTATACCATTTGCCCTGATATTCATTATTGTACAGTTCCTGGACGCTGAACTGGTGTTGACCGCACAACGATATATGGCGCCGGGCTTGATGATGCCGGAGTAATTCTGTCTCGGCGAACCAACCAGTAACCTGAGAAGAGAAAAAGAATACCGTACTAAAGTATCGACATTTCATACCTGTACGGGGTGAAGAGAAAATACCTTGTAGATGGGGATGATCCAAATGTATCCTTTGCGGAATATGCAACTAAATGCATCTACATGTACGTATTCGTACGTAAGAACATAAATTTTGCTCGACTATTTCTGCGTCTACAAAAATGACTGATTTTCATGTCTGAGCAACATCGTTGTGTACTGTAGTATAGACCCGGACCATACTCTTACTGTAAATCAGTGCCATCACCAGGTTTCTTGATTGAGGGTATGCGAAGAAAAGTCTTGGAGGAATATATACGCCCTCGCCCTAGCCAGAACATTTTTATAAATGGGTAATATTTTAGTGGTTGCTGGGGCTTTTTGGAAAGTTATTTTTTCGAAAATTAAGTAAACAAAAATTTTGCAGCATTACTTTAAACAGATGAATGATAAATTTATTTTTCTTTGGAATGATATATTCAAGATTTCTATTTCTAAAAGGGGTGTGATCACACCCAATTCGGCCATCCTTCTGACAGCTTTCTACAAATGTGGCGGTCAGACGGGTTCGATCACCGGTGGCCAGATAGCTCAGTTGGTACATGTAGAGCACCTTGGAATTATTTTCTTGGAAAGTGATCCAACAAAGGATTGTTCCACCTTAATATATACTGTACTTGCAATTGCATTTAACTCAACCCTATTATCTTAAAGTTGTTTAATATTTATGTGAAGTGTTACAATATTTATAGTATTTATCAAAATTTACCTAAATACACACTTAAATATTACAATTTGACAAAGTATTTTAAACTAAACATTTTCCTATGTGTGTAACTTTGTAAAGTCTGTCCAGCTGTCGTCAGCCGACCAAATACGGACATTTAGACTATAAATGTTCCGTACACATGATTCCTCCAGATCCCGCGCCAAATTCTTTGTACATTTTCTTTGTAAATATATACACATGATTATAATTTTCCCATCATACCAAATAATGTTTCTATATAATAAGAGATCCGTGTCCTTTTGTTAATAAAATATCTTACCATTTTCCCTGAGCATTGGAAACTAATTCCGTAGTCGCTCCATAATACGAACCGGGGGTTCCCGTATAAATCAGTGCTTGCTCTACATCAATGTTAAATCCAGAAACAAACCTTAAAAATATCAGTTTCGCAACAATATAACTTGTCGCCATTGCAGTAAGTCACTTTCGATTAAAAAAATGTCTTCAATATTCAGGTGGTGACTGTTTGATTTCCACCTTAATAGTCATTCAGTGAAATATCTTCCGATTTGTAAGTCGAAGTGATGTTTTTTAATCTATTCTATGAAACGTTTTAGTGATCATAATACTTGATATCGCGGTTACTTAACGGAACTCTTCGCGGTGAAGGTAGGAAACGTCTGTTAGATGGGGACAATGTGCTGTTTAATACAACACGAGGTTGATCATTGTGGATTTTATGAGGACAGATAAGAAAGAAGTCCAAGTGAAATATCTTGCTGAGCTGCCTAGGAGTGTGTACTCATGAGTTACATTGTTGATGATTCTTTTCACTCAGCCGAATCTTCTAATTGAATTCAACAATTTCTTATTGATAATCGTTACTTTTTGAAGCTGATAAAATACTCACTTATAGATAAAGTACTACAGATAGCGGACGGCTAAAAAAGACGACTTGCGGGGAACGTATAGAATATACTTTTTCAAACTGGGGCTGCGTCTTCACGGCGATCCCGCGGCGTCCATGAAAAAAGCCGAACGCCCACAGCGCCGCAAGAACTCAGTGTGATC
The DNA here is from genome assembly GCF_033153115.1 of Saccostrea echinata. Lineage (NCBI taxonomy): Eukaryota > Metazoa > Mollusca > Bivalvia > Ostreida > Ostreidae > Saccostrea > Saccostrea echinata. Next base: position 4,022,151 of record NW_026889777.1, read on the forward strand.
TCCAAGTTACGCAGCTGAGTCGCTTAAGGTTTTGCCAAAGGTCAACATGTCCAGAAATTTATTTTTACAATAGCCCCAAAACTATGTGGTTTATAAAGTAAAAACTTTTACAGTTTATAAATATATCATTGATTCACAGATAGAAAGTATCACTTAATAACAAATATATATACATGTACTTAAAAAAATTATCGAGAAAAATTCTTTAAAAAATGCATATATTTTTTAAAAATATACCTAATTAATTCCGTACCTTTAGTGAAAGCCATCATTGCAGAAACAATATACGTTTATCAATGAAGGGCAAGTTGGACTATGTCACTGCGATAGCCTCTGGAAAGTTGTTTTCCCTGTTTATTTTATCCAAATGTTAACATTTGAAACCGAAAGTACATTGCAAATGGCGGATTTTATAGGGGTCTTGTCTTTATACATGTCATGCTTTCAATAACAGCCTTTCAGAGACCATTCACTTCCAATTTGCCCTTCATTGATAAACATATATTATTTCTGCAATGATGGTTTTCACTAAAAAGTACAGAATTAAACAGGTGCATTTTTTTTTAAAATATACAAATTTTTTTTTCTCAAAAAATATTTTTTTTAAATATTTGTTTTCAAGTGATACTTTCTATCTGTTAATCAATGATATATTAATAAACTGTAAAAGTTTTAACCTTATAATTTTGGAGCTTTTGTAAAAATAAATGTTTGGACATCTTGACCTTTGGCAAAACCTTAAAACCCCGTACAACGGCGCGCATTTTAAGCATGAACACAGTACGCGCTGTGGCTCTGCGTTCTGATATATACACGTGCAAGCAGTAGAAACGTTGTAAGATCACCATTATATGCAGCGCGGTAAAGTCTCCAACAAGAGCTCCGTTTGCGCACTCAAGTGAAGCACATGATTGCAGTGAGGACGCAGTGGCATAGTCGACAGCGCTTGCACAGAGACCTCTCATGCTTCTTTGAGATGTCATTGCTTCGAAAGAAAGTCTTGTCAGCGCGCACTATATAAGCCGTTAACGTGAAGTGATAACTCCTGGCACGTCATGAGAACTTAGCAGGAGCGCAGTAAATCGTAAGTGAGATATGTAGCCGCGGGAGAGAACAAAACGCATTGGTCCGCTGTTAGGACGCCATGACATCTTCATCTTTTGAAAATTTCATTGAATTTTTCTGGTATTCCAGGGCGATCCCAGACACTTAACAACGTACGCCATGCCAATTTCTGTGGGAACGTAGCCCTGGAGTGACAGGAGCTTAAATTACTTAACATGTACTGCACTGATTTTTTTTTCTCATTATTTGCGACATCTGTTTAAAATGAGTGAAAAAATGAGTGAAATTTAAAAAAAAAAAAAAAAAAAAGTCAAAACTATAGAGATTAGTAGAAAGAGAAAAAGAAATCTTATTTTGGTTATCTTACAAACAAATCATTACTCGATATGATCATAATTAATACGTATCTTTACATGATCTGCAGTGGAGGATAAAATGGGGGTTTCGGGGGCTGCAACTCCAGCCCTCCCACTTTTCGATTTTTACTTAGTAAATATTATACATTCATTGCATGATCGTTAGGGAAATATGAAGATTTATTCAGCCAAGAAAAATCATATTCCCCTATAGGGCTTCGCATATAGTCCGCATATAGCTCTCTCCTACCCGTGGCTGCTTGATCACAAAAAGTGTCGTAATCTTGAATATTTACGCCTCTATATTGTGACTCCATGTTCAGCCAATGACAAAATTTGTTTTCATCGCAAATTGAAATCAGCAAATGACATCAACAGTATACAAGAAATGTTTCGTATACTGCGATTGGGTATTGAAAGGTCGCCTCAAAGTTCATTATCCGACTCTGCTTTACTCCATATTGGTCAATATTTTAATGAACTACGAAATATTCTCTTCTCATTCAACCACAGCCAAAATGGGAGAGGATCGTACATTTTGGATGTGGTTTGCGATTTTTATCATGAATTCACTCAAGAAACAAACCTAAAAAATATAATCAGTTTCGTAACAATATAACTTGTCGCCAATGCGATCTCGATTAAAAGAAGTTCGTCAAGAATATCCGGGTGATGACTGACTTCCGTGTTTATTAGTAATTCAGTGAAATAACGTCCGCATGTATAAGTCTTTCAGTAAAATAACTTCCGATTTGTAAGTCGATATTACGTAAATATAACCCCAACTGCTGGTAAAGTGCGAATCGAGAAAATATTGGATTCAGACACTATAATGATTTTTATTACTAATAAAATGTTTAGCAAAATCTAAATTTCATGCACAATATTGGATAACAAATTCAATAGATAGTGGAGAATCTCATTTCACACTGTACATGTATTTTTTTTTAATCAGAGAATTTTACACAAATTTTAAAGTGTTTAAAGAAGTCATATATTTCACATCCTTTAATCCTTATGTCAAAAGTTGCTCCAGTCAACGTCGCAATGAAAATTGTGGACGTGCTCACTAATTATAAACAACGATGTGTCTCCCCCACTCGGTAAAGTCCAGGGAGGGTAGGGAAGAACATTTAACCAGTGGATTACTGTAAAGAAGAAAATGCATGCATAAAACACATACAGTGTAACCATTCGTACTTAGTGAAAATTCACAATGGAAGGATGCATCGACTGTGATTTAAAATTTCGACGAAATGAAATCTCATTTTCTAAATTAAAAAAAAAGAGAAACACTACATATATGTTAGCGTTCGATCGCCGATGTATCTAGAAAAAGAAAGTGGATTTGGCTTTGCTGCAGTTCCTTCACTGATCAAAGGTTGTTTTTGTTGGTTCACGAGTTAAACTTCTACCTATCTTAAATTTTCATAATTTACCCTATTTCTTTACACTTTCAAGTTGCAATCGACTTTTATTTTGGCAAATTCAACTTGATTTTATTCATTGAAATGTTTTTTGTTTGTTTGTTTGTTTGTTTGTTTTTTGGGGGGGATAAAATTCACATTTCTATTCTAACTGAATATACATAAAATAAATTTACCTTGATCCCGGTAAGAAAAAGGCATTTCTCTGTATCTTATCCAATCCAAGTGCATCACAGATGATCTTAGACAAACTTAGTTTTCTGATCTCAGTTAGTTGGCCTATAATAATGAAAAGTAAGCTATTCTGTTCCTTTTAGAAAACTCGGGTTGTGTTTGAGTAAGGCACAACTTCTATGATACAAGATGCCAATATGAGGTACACAAAAAATAGGACCGCATTTATATCTTAAGTTTTAGCTACCTGTAGCAATGAACATAAATGCTAAAGTATAGATATTTCTTTCTTATTTCAAAAGGTCTAATGTCAAGGTCAGAATGCTCCCTGATGTTTCGGAATGATATACTAGCAAAGAATAGATATCATCACTAATGAAAGCCTTACCTTTTACTAATAAGTAAGTTTATATAATTTTTTTTTTACTTAAAATTGAGATCAACAATTAAAAATAATAATTTTTGCATATACAAAACATGTGACAAATACATGCTTACTCTGTAGATCTATATATCATAACTCTTTCTTAGAGTTAAAAACTCAATAATACTGAATATTTAAGAAAAAGGTGAAAGTCCATATCTAAGTTCCGAGGACAAGGCTTGAAGCTTACTTGTATATATATTTTAAAAGGGCTGCATTTCTGCATGTTTAATATTTTGGCCATGCCCTGAATAAACTCAACCAAAAAAAAAATTAAACTTCTTTAATCTTGACATAATTTTAATAAACTTCTGGTAAAGCTTGCTGCTTTTATGGACATGGATTAAACACCTTTAGGAAAAGGAAATAAACATTGCCATATATAGGCCTTCAGCCTCTCTACGTTCATCAGATAGAGGAAGTAATAAACAGACATACAGACGACACAACAGAAGCAAAACTAATAAGTAGGTCTTAAATTTTGCAACAAATTAAACCAATCTGTCAATTATTGAATATAATTGATTATAAACTTTTGGATCAGTAATCTTAACGAAGATGATGCTTATGGCACTTTTAGGTAATTAGCCACCACACTGGACCATAGTTAATGGTGGGTCTATCTGGAGTGACTAGAGCTTGAATCAGATAATTTCAATGTGATAAAAATTGGATTCCTTAATTGACCAGCTCACAGAGAATGCAGTAGAAATCTATGTGAGAGGAACAAGGATCCGATTTTAATTAGATTGCAGGTAATATGGCATAGGCACTTGTTTCGTATATGGGGCACCCCCTACTTATTTTTATCACCGGTAAAAATAAGTATGGGGCGCCCCGTGTACGAAACAAGTGCCTGTATAATATGGGCAAACTTTTTATAGAATTTATAATACAATTAATTTACAAATTTCAATAATTATTACATATGCAATGCACAGCTGTACTTGTGGACAGGACCCCCCCCCCCCCCGATATTCATCTACGGGGCTTGGATATTTTTTTTCACAAATTATATTTATTGCACTTATTCATCATGTGTACCATAGGAAAAAATCGGGAACCCCCCAAAATAATCGTTCCACAAAACCCAGAAAAACCAGTGGGGGCACAACGTAAACAAACCGGAGTGTCATATACCTTTCTGTCTTATAATGTATGGTGGTCGCCCGCGTGGCGCGGTGGTTAGAGCCTCTGCCCTAGAGTCTCTGAATAAGGAGTTGATCCTTACGTCGCGGGTTCGAATCCTACTGCGGGACGTGGAGATCGGTCCTTCCGATGAGACCTTATAAACCGAGGTCCCGTGTCGCAGTAGGTGCTGGCATGCACGAAAAACATTCCTCTCTGCTCAATGACCCTGAGTGCCGAGTATAAGTAATAATTTGTAGCCCTCCACCGGTAAGTGGTGGCGTCTCCATATGAGTGAAAAAATTCTCGAGAGGGACGTTAAACAACAATCAATCAATCATAATGTATAGTGGGGTATTTTTGTGTGGAAGGATTTTTTATGGGTTTTCCCGATTTTTTTTTATGGTTCACATAATGAATTAGTGTAATAAATATAATTTGTGGAAAAAATGTTCAACAAGCCCCGGGATTGAATATCGAGGGGGGGGGGGGGATAGTCCTGTCCACAAGTGCATGTGATGCAATGAATTAGTATGAACTTAGAAATAAAATGTAGATCTCACCGATATATTTTAACAATATAAATCTAGCTAACAATAAATCTATAAGACTAAGTTTTCTTGATATTAACTCTTTACTAAAAGCTACTCTGTACCTAGAGAGAATCCCTCTATTCCACTTCTTTCATACCAATATCTGTCTCCAAACTTTAGATCCTTAAACTGTCTTCCCAGCAGACATTCAAAAAGAGGCCCAACCAGTGCGCCATCGCGAGGAGTTTCAGTCATTCCCCCCACGAACACATCGATATCGTCAACATGACTATAGGAAATCAAAAAATTCTTTTAATAAACCTCGTAAGCATCATAGAGGACAATTCAAAAATAGACAGAAAGAAACAATAGTCAAAGTCTGAGGGACTGTCTGAGGGACACCTTCAAAATGGCACCAAGTAATCATACACTGAGCTCAAATTTTCTCCACCTATTTAGTAACTTTTTAAGAAAAATCCACCTCTCTTCCAATGCTTGTAACAACTGAATGATGACTATCCGAATTAATGAATGTTTTACGCAGTATGGCTTTTTTGCTTTTACCCTTGAAATTGTCACTATTGATATAGTAAACAATTGTTTACTACATGGTTATATTATCTGCTTGCAAAATATTGCGTGTACATATACACGTACATGTAAGTGCTACTTTAATGGTGTCGTGGACCAAATTTGCATCTGCAGAATACTATTAGACCATTTATCTAAAACGTGCTACAGTGGTGCTAGTTGATGAAAACATTTCATTATCAAAGGTCAAGGTCAAAGTATCTATTAGTTCCAACCTGTTTTGAAGGCACTCTAATGAGTACCTTCGACCCTTTAGTTTCCCGATTGGGTAACTTAATAGAGAAACCACCTTTTCATATGATGGTCAGAGGTCAAGGTAAAAGTAGATTTCCACTCTCTTCCACCGGCTGATAAATTCACCTCCGTTATTGATGTTACATTAAGTACGACTTATCTAAAAAGTTATCAGAACTCTTTTCTGTTAAAGTTAGCTTTAAAAATAATAATTGTTAAATAGAAGAATAGAAAATCACAGGGTGTTATTCCTCACAGAAATACCAAAAAGTGGAGTCAGAAATTGAATAATCGTCACAAAAAAATAATATGGATAATCTACCAAAAGGACTGTCACTGGTATGAAATGTGGTGACGACTTGATCAAATTCAAACAAAGTTTTGAAATTTATATTCAAGCGACTGGATTAGAAGCTGACAAAGATCAACCAAGAAATCCCCTAACAGAAAGCGTGACACTGTGTGTCCCCACATTTAATGGCAAAGATGCACTAGAAGTATTTAACAACTTTCAGTTAGCAAACGATGAGGATAAGACAAAATAGATTTTTTAAATGAAAAGTGTATAGCCTATTGCCTACCAAAGAAAAACACAGTCTATGAGGTGCACAAGTTTTTCACATTAACGCAAAACCAGAAACCATTGACCATGCAATTGCAATACGATATTGAGCTTCAAATGAAGGAAAAATTGTGAATTTGGTGATGTTGATTTTTGTGATTTCTATAAGAGACTGCATCATTTGTGGTATTCCAGATGATTCACTACGAGAATTTTTGCTCAGAATCTCACTCTAGATGTGGCTATACGCATGTGCAGGACTACTGAAGCTACAAAGGAAAGAATGAAAGAACTAAAACCAGAGAATAAAGAAGTACGTGTGATTAAAAGTAAACACAACCTCAAACCCTTAAAGCAAAAACATGAATGCAAAGGATACCAAAAGAAAAATCAGGAACAATATAGAAGATGTGGGGCAAAGCATGGAAAGGATTGTCCAGCAAATGGGACAGGTGTGCATGGAATGTGGAAACAAAATCACTATGCCAAAATGTGTTTCACCAATAAAAAGAAAGTTCATGAGTTAAATGAGTTCAACGACAGCGTAAAAAGTGAAGCAGGCGTATTTTTTATGTATACAGTAGAGAATCCCGTAGTAGAAGCATGGTTCAGACAACTGGGACAGATTAATACAAATTAGACATATGAAGTCAAGTCAACGTCGATTGCTAAACAAGTTGAAATCAAAACCAAAGATTCACTTATCAAAAATCAAACTAACGTCTTAAACATCGTTGGAAACCCACGGTTGGTCTCGCTTCTCTTATCTCGAGGTAAGAGAAGCGAGACCGACGGTGGGTTTCCGATGATGCTTCTTACAGTGGGAATTTAATCTTGATCAAAGGAACATTTGTGTTGAAAGTGAATAGAACACAACACACCTTCAAGTTGCACTTCGAAATAGTATCGGAATCACTCATCCCAATTATTGGAGTCAGTGCATGCACCAAAGAAGGAATTGTTAAGAGAGATTACATGGATAACAAAAATGAATAACCATAACAAAACGAAGTATCAACAGTCCCAAACCTATTGGAAAACTACACATATGTTTTCTAAAGACTAGGATGACTGCCTGGTGAACACAAAATAAGCTTAATGAAGCAGTTCCATCTGCGTTACACCCATGCAGAAAGGTACCATTTGCATAACAAGACAAACCGAAACAGGAGCTTAATAGAATGGAAAAGGCTCAAAGTCGTATGCATTTAGGAGAGGAACCAACAACCTTGGGTAGCTCAAATGTTCTACTCATAAAGAAAAATGGATCACTCCAAGTATGTTTAGATCTGAGAGATCTCAAGAAAGCCATTAAACGAGAACACTTAAAATTACCAATAAGGGAGGAATATTGATTACATTCAAAGATACCACATACTTTAGCAAGCTAGATGCCTCATCAGGATTCTGGCAAATGAATCTGGACAAACCATTTCCTATTCATACCTGTTTCAATACATCATTTTGAAGATATAAGTTCATTTGTACCATTAAACTTATTTTCAGCTCCTAAAATATATCATAAATCAATACAAACGGTTGTGGAGAATCTCGCAGGAACAGCATCGATCTCTCATGGATGTCATATTGGTATGGGGAACAACACTCGAAAAGCGCAATGTTTAAAGAGATTTAAATCGGTTCTAGAGACTGTAAGAAGAGCTAATTTGAAAATCAATAAATCCAAATTTTTATGGAGTGTGAGAATTGATATTTCTGGGAGATGCAATCTTAGATAAAGGGTTTAAAACAAATTCTGAAAAATCTAGGCAATTGAACAATTTCCACTCCTACAAATAAGCAAGTAGTTCGAAGATTTTTAGGAATGGTTAACTATAAAGGAAAATACATACCGGACCTTCCCACAAAGACAAAGAATTTCCGACGCCTACTGGAAGAGAAGAACGTGTTTCAACGGAAACAAAAAGAAGAATGCTTTGAAGAAATGAAGGTTTTGACCTCACCTCTTCTATTTTTATATGATTTAGAGTGATGGGTTCTTCTGATTTAGTGTTGACCTTCATGACCTTAGTCTTATGAACAGTTTATGGAGACTGACAGTTTATATATGGCAGTAAAAGTAGAAACTGATCACAAACCTTTGAAAGCCATCTACAACGTCCTATCAGGATTCCAAGACTTATGATCAGATGCAGAACTATACACAACATGTATTCTATACACCTGGAAAGTTTATGCTATAGCTGATGCATTATCCAGAAGAACATATTTAAAGACATCATGTAGTGGAAATTTGTCACTTGGAGAAGAAACCCCGGATTGGGGCGGAAGTGGGTATCCTAATAAAAGTGAATTTCTCTGTGTTTTATATATATATATATATATATATATATATATATATATATATATATATATATATATATATATATATATATATATATATATAATAACATTGATTTTACTCATAAGCTTGCTGCAGTCGCGTCCTGGTATCAGAATTCTGATCATGTAAATCTGGGAAAGACATTGCTACTGGAAGACCACACCATTCCCTCCATTCATTGTAAGATGGAAGACCATGGTCTCGTCCCCTCTGGATGTTAAAGGACATCAAATCAAAGGTAATTCCATTCATGTCACGGAATAATTCATTTCTTACGGCATTTTCGATTTGTCTGAAATAGTGAATGGTGTAACAAACAATACATGTACAATGCTATGAATTAAGATTTTTATATGATTGATAGAAACTATAGTAAAGTATAATAATCTTATTATTAAGTGAATGTGCATTGAGAAACCCCCCCCCCCAACTTTGAAAGTGAGGTACTATTTCAGTATGAAAAGATCTTAAAGAAGAATTATAATCTGACACATCTAAACGTACTTTTTTTTCTTTTTCAAATGAAATGACTGAATTCAATTAAAAAAAATAAACTCTTAAGCATAGTTCACACTGTCACAGTAGTAGGGATAAGATTGCAACGGAACACGCAATCGAAATGGCTCTTTTAATACCGGTAGGTTTTTCGACGGTTCTGTTGAGGAATATAATTGTCACGCTACAGATACTGTAACGGACAAGCACGGTATCTCATGGTGATCCCATAGAATACGACGGACTCACAAGGGACGACAGCTAGGGCTACGACCAATAAAGGCTATGCTACAATTTCTCACGGTGTGTATCCGAACATAACACGGATTCCGAAGATTTTTCTAAGGCGTCGTTAGGCTTAAAGTTGCATAGTGAGTCAATATCATGTGTTTCTTTTAAGATAATTGTATCATAAAGCTAAAAATTTATGAGAAATATGAATAAAGCAAAGTTTTGAGATCTCAACTGCACGGTAAAAGCAAGAAAAGACTGCAAAATATAAGTGCCGGAAAAAGAAAAGTTGTATCTATGGCGTGGTTGTTATCGTCAATGTCAACAATGTCAAGGTCATGTGTCTTTTTATTTTTAGCGTGAAACTTGTAAACAACATTGAATTGGAGCAATCAAGAGTTAGGAATAAGTTCTGATCATCTTTATTGAAGATTATATCAAAATCCTCGGTCATCCGACATTTATATCTATGGAATTGACACTATGGTAACTTCTTCAACTTTTCTGCGCATGCGTCCTTAAAGAGGAAGAAGTGAAGCAATATTTTCGTGTTGGGGCAAGCTAAAATTATTTTTTCTTGAATTTTTCTCCATAAATGTAGATTTTTTACGTTCTGAAACCTGTAATTTTGTGAAACCTAATACTTTCAAGAATTGAATAAAATTTGCACGTGTCTTGCAAAAATTCTACTTTTGTCAATTTTCCCGTTTTTCCGTGTCTCTTTAAGCAAAAAAGGATGTTATGTTGTATGTACGTCAACATAACACATTTGAAAAATGCTGGTCGAGTACAAAGAGGAATCGATGATAAGATGTTATTCTTCCATACATTGCCAAGAAGACCGTTTCCGTTTTTTTTTTTTTTTTAAATCCCTCTTAAAGTGGAATCATTTCTCTTTCAGATAATTTCTATTCTATTTGAGCAAAAACATGTAGATACGTTCAAATCTTAGGGAAAATTAGTTAATATTTATACATACATATAGACATGGTGGTACGTGGAGACCGGTCCTTCGGATGAGACCGTATAAACCGAGGTCCCGTGTCGCAGTAGGTGCTGGCACGAAAAAGACTCCTCACTGCTCAATGGCCGTAAGTGCCGAGTATAGGACAAAATTTGCAGCTCTCCACCGGCAAGTGATGGCGTCTCCATATGAGTGAAAAATTCTCGAGAGGGACGGTAAACAACAAACAATCAATCAATCAATTACATATAGTCATGTACTAATAAGTTCTTTTGTTATTTATTCAATCCATGTAAAATGTACATTGCCAAGGCACTGCTCTGCACTGAGTCCGAGTTATATTAAGCCTTAAGTTATTCTGTTTGATCTTGATCGGCCAACAGAAGCCAGTTACCACCACTAATATTATTTGGCTTTATTTCGTTATCTCTCAAGGATCAAGAAATCATTTTGTGATCTTCCCGATCAAGAACAGCATTCTGTGGTCTAGGATACCAAAGTCTCATCGATCAGACTGAGCAGGCAGATACAGGTCAGGAAAACAGAAGCAATAAGTTGTTGTATTTTAGTCAGGCGACACAGGAACCTATTGCTTCTGAATACCAAACATGAGCCCTTGGTAAGTGGAACTTGTAAATTCTCTCTTCATCTGTCTTGAAAATCGTTTCATGGGCCAGGTCTATAATGCACAGGGCCGTCTGCAACTTATGACTAGGCGCTTGTTATCAGCTGGGAGGGGATTCGTGCTGGGGATCTTTTACTACCGTTTTTCCTTCGATCTCTCTCAATTCAGACTTGTTATAATCATGGATATGTGTCACCCGTTGAACCACTGGTTCCGATGTCCACTCAGGCAACCTTATAATTCGCATCCGGAATACTAGCAAATTAACAAAACAGAAACGTCAATAGTTTAAGTAGAGAGAATCATCACTCTGAAGACACATAATTGCTAAATTTGACAACAATCTAAGCGCATCAATACAAGGTCCATCTCGATCCAGATCCATCTACGATAGTTTTTGATTCAAAGTTTCGAGTTGCTAGATAGTCAATGACTCCTTCGACTTATTCTTCGATGACGACTTCACAAGCACACAGATAAACAGAGAGATCCTGATTTTACAAACCACACAAATAAACAGAGAGATGACTGTACAAACCACACAGATAAACAGAAAAATGATGACTTTTTAAACCACACAGATAAACAGAGAGATGATGAGTTTACACACAGATAAACAGACAGAGAGATGATGACTTTACACACAGATAAACAGAGAGATGATGACTTTACAAACCTCACAGATAAACAGAGAGATGATGACTTTACACCCAGATAAACAGAGAGATGATGACTAAACCTTAAAGCTAAACAGAGAGGTGATGACTTTACAAACCTCACAGATAAACAGAGAGATGACGACATTGCAAACCTCGCAGATAAAAGAGAGATGATGACTTTACACACAGACAAACAGAGAGATGATGACTTTACAAGCAGATAAACACAGAGATGATGACTTCACAAACCACGCAGGAAAACAGAAAGATGAGGACTTTACACGCAGATAAACAGAGAGGTGATGACTTTACAAACCTCACATATAAACACAGAGATGATGACTTTACAAACCTCACAGATAAACACAGAGATGATGACTTTACACACAGATAAACAGAGAGATGATGACTTTACACGCAGATAAACACAGAGATGACTTTACAATCCTCACAGATAAACACAGAGATGATGACTTTACAAACCACACAGATAAACACAGAGATGATGACTTTACAAATCTCACATATAAACAGAGAGGTGATGACTTAACACGCAGATAAACACAGAGATGATGACTTTACACGCAGATAAACAGAGAGATGATGACTTTACACGCAGATAAACACAGAGAGGATGACTTTACACGCAGATAAACAGAGAGATGATGACTTTCCAAACCTCACAGATAAATAGAGATGATGACTTTACACGCATTTAAACAGAGAGATGATGACTTTACACACAGATAAACAGAGAGATGATGACTTTACAAACCTCACAGATAAACAGAGAGGTGATGACTTTACAAACCTCACAGATAAATAGAGATGATGACTTTACACGCATTTAAACAGAGAGATGATGACTTTACACGCAGATAAACAGAGAGATGATGACTTTACAAACCTCACAGATAAACAGTGAGGTGATGACTTTACAAACCTCACAGATAAACACAGAGATGATGACTTTACACGCAGATTAACAGAGAGATGATGACTTTACACGCAGATAAACACAAAGATTATGACTTTACACGCAGATAAACACAGAGATAATGACTTTACACACAGATAAAAAGAGAGATAATGACTTTACACGCAGATAAACACAGAGATGACTTTACAATCCTCACAGATAAACAGAGAGGTGATGACTTTACAAACTTCACAGATAAACAGTGAGGTGATGACTTTACAAACCTCACAGATAAACACAGAGATGATGACTTTACACGCAGATAAACAGAGAGATGATGACTTTACACGCAGATAAACACAAAGATTATGACTTTACACGCAGATAAACACAGAGATTATGACTTTAAACACAGATAAAAAGAGAGATAATGAATTACACGCAGATAAACACAGAGATGATGACTTTACAATCCTCACAGATAAACAGAGAGGTGATCACTTTACAAACCTCACAGATAAACAGAGAGGTGATGACTTTACAAACCTCACAGATAAACACAGAGATGATGACTTTACACGCAGAAAAAACAAGGAGATGATGACTTTACACGCAGTTAAACAGAGAGATGATGACTTTACAAACCACGCAGTTAAACAGAGAGATAATGACTTTACAAACCACGCAGATAAACAGAGAGATGACGACTTCATGAATCACACAGATAAACACAGAGATGATGACTTTACACGCAGATAAACAGAGAGATGATGACTTTACAAACCTCACAGATAAACAGAGAGGTGATGACTTTACAAACCTCACAGATAAACACAGAGATGATGACTTTACACGCAGATAAACAGAGAGATGGTGGCTTAACATGCAGATAAACAGAGAGATGATAACTTTACATGCAGATAAGCATAGAGATGATGACTTAACACGCAGATAAACACAGAGATGATGACTTTACACGCAGATAAACACAGAGATGATGACTTAACACGCAGATTAACACAGAGATGATGACTTTACACACAGATAAACAGAGAGATGATGACTTTACAAACCTCACAGATAAACAGAGAGGTGATGACTTCACAAACCTCACAGAGATGATGATTTTACACGCAGTTAAACAGAGAGATGATGACTTTACAAACCATGCATTTAAACAGAGAGATGACGACTTCATAATTCACACAGATAAATAGAGAGATAATGTCTTTACAAACCTCACAGATAAACAAAGAGATGATCACTTTACATGCAGATAAACACAGAGATGATGACTTTACACGCAAAAAAACACAGAGAGATGATGACTTTACACGATGAACACAGAGATGATGACTCTACACGCAGATAAACACAGAGATGATGACTTTACACGCAGATAAACACAGAGAGGTGATGACATTACACGTAGATAAACACAGAGATGATGATTTTACACGCAGATAAACAGACAAATGATGACTTTACACGCAGATAAACAAAGAGATGATGACTTTACAAACCATGCATAAACAGAGAGATGATGACTTCATAAATCACACAGATAAACAGAGAGATGACGAATTCATAAACCATATAGATAAACAGAGAGATAACGACTTCATAAACCATATAGATAAACAGAGAGAAGATGACTTTACACACAGATAAACAGATGATGACTTTACACACCGATAAACAGAGAGGTGATGACTTTACAAACCTCACAGATAAACAGAGAGATGATGACTTTACAAACCTCACAGATAAACAGAGAGATGAGAGATGATGACTTTTTAAACCACACAGATAAATAAAGATGATGACTTTTTAAACCACACAGATAAACAGAGAGATTGTGTCATGAGAAACTCTGAGGGTATACATGAAGGACTAATAGTTATCTCCTAATGCGAGGTACAGCGAGGTTATAGCCAGTTTACACCCAGGAGGAATCCATTCTTAAACAATAAGAAAAAACATCTGCTACAACATTGTTTTTCTGTGCTTGCTGTCTGTTCAACTAATTTGTTGAGTTATTAGTTTATACGTGTGCTCATGGTAGAGTACAAGATACAAGAACAACTATTATGACTAACTAAATCTGCCAGATTGTGACGAAAACGTTTATTGAATCCCCCGAAAAATCTTTGGATATCTCAACTCGCTCGTACAGTAAAACCGAGTTGCTTTCTGTCACAAACCTGAAACACGCTAATGTGAGGATTACAGCACGGGGCGATTACGATACGCCAGAAACAAAGTAGCATCCCGTTATTTCATGACTTTTTTAACATTTCAAAGCAGTGGAAGCGATTTACGGATCATTCAGAATTAATCCGAGTGATCAGGGCTCACCACCTTACTAATAGCGGACTGACTGCGGATGTCTAAGAATTAATATGCACGGATCCCCAACTGTACCTTACAGTGACCTTAAATCGTGACAACATGACTGGGGCTTTACGACCACAAAGTAAAATATAAGGTTCAATTCATCTCACCTGTCAACTTTTCTGGAGGGCGTGGCTAAGAGAAATCGAGTTAAATCGGGAATGTTTCTTCCGTTTTGAGTGACAACCACGTGTGGATCCATGAGAACATCCTCTGTTTTAAAGACCCTAGAGGTAGCAAACATCCGTGTCATGTAACCAAGCTCTGGGGGTACCTGCAATTTTCCTTGCAATTATATTAAATGGTTTGAACTATTCGTCTGCTGGTTATGCATTTTTTCAGCAATGCGACAGTCGTTATCACCATTTAGAATATAACCCATCCAACAAGTAATCGCTAACTATTCTATAAAGTACTTCACCTAATCGATAAAATTTTGCATGTCCACAGTTACGTGAGTTTTTAATTGACAGCTTCACAAACGAAAAAGCGAAAACAATTGATTAGAACTTTGGATCGGCCAATCAAAAAGCGACTTATGCTCTACGTAAATTAGATCGTATAAGTAGATTTTTAGTGAATATGAAGGGGCTTGATTGCTTCGCTCCCTCCGTCTCTTCTAAATCGCTAAAATTTTACTTTAGGATGACATTTACTCAGAGGACCAAAATATGAACTGATATGAATGAAAAACAACCTTTTCTACATTCACGACCTAATTATTCATTCGTAAATAACAACGTCAATGGCCTACTTTTTACCTTAGTAGATCCTAAGTATTTCTCTGAAAATATCTCACTTTTTACTCCACATGTATATGACAATATTGTCTTTCACAAAATATAACAAGTAACAAAACTCTTCAGGTAATGAAATATAATAAAAATTGAATAGTGTTGTTAGATATAATAAACAATTAGAGTTTGAACGATAAACTTGTTAATTATTGCAGTCTGAATTTCCTCGGTCGAATTTTACCCATTTTTAATCTAATATAACAAAAATCTGAATGATTGGAAGTCTTAATTATTTTTAGCGTCTGTTTATTTGTACTGTACTGATCATTCTGCTGGTATTAAAACTATATGAGGCCAATGATGAAAAAATGAAATTCTTCAGACATACCTTCTGTACTGGTTTTTGATAATAATAATGATAAGTATTCTTTATTGCATGCCATTCAGTTATTATAAATAATATATAAACTTTAACACACATTATATTTGCAAAATCAAAACACATAGAATCCTAACTTTTAGAATAATATCATTAAGAAAAAAATTATTTAAAAATGAACACAATCAAAATTTAGTCCGAATTTCTTCTGCATCACCATTTATTTACGTTTGTTCTTGCATATTTCTTCAAACCGTTAAACATTTAATTTTGATATTGATATTGAATTTTAACATTGTTATTTTGTCCATTTTTGAACAATTTTTGATTTGAAATATAGCAACCCGTTTCTGTCAACTAATGCCCTGAGTAAACGTCATCCTTGATATGATCTAACTTTTCTATCAAATGCAAAATAGAATTGCTTAAAAGAGTTCCCATAATTTACAATATGCCTAAACAATTATTCTGTACTGGTTGGTTAAAATCTTTTAATTCTTATTCTTTTTGATCATTATTTCAATTATAAAGTGATCTGGATTAATGCACCTGTCATAAAGATCATATAGTGTTCGACATTTCATTTACTTCAAGAAAAAAAAGATGAAGATATCGAATAGTGATCGATCTCAAAAAAAAAAAAAAAAAAAAAAAAAAAAAAAAAATCTTCAAACAATATAAATCTGTGAACAGAGCATAAAATGGTGGACTCCCAAAATTCCAGAGATGGGATCAGGTGCCTAGGAGGAGTAATTAAGCATCCCCTGTACAACGGTCACACCTGCTGTGAGCCCTAAGTATTGATTAGGAAACGGAATATTCCGTAATCAAATACTTTGGCTCGTCCCAAACACTTTTTTGGTACATGTACATTAGGATACCTGAGTATAATACATATATATTATTATAACAGTAACTTGATCCGAAGAGCCGTATCACGTCAAGTTGACAGGCGCGGATCATCAGATCAAACGAGACGCGAAGCGTCGAGTTTGATCTGATGATCCGCGCCTGTCAACGAGACGTGATACGGCTCTTCGGATCAAGTTACTGTTATAATGATAAATTTATTATATACCCCTTTACAACTAGCAAAATATGATAAAAGGAAACTTTTTTGGATCAATTACCTAACTTTTATACAGTAAACAAACCATTTTGTCAAGGAACATTTTGATGCGTGAGAATAAAAACGTCATTTACCTGTGTACTACGTCATCAGTTTCAGAGAGGGGTGATATGGATTCAGAAAACCACAGTGTGGTGATCCGGAATGTCGGATCACACCGTCACGTGATTGCATAAATTCAACAGTAAAACTGAGTTACGAACAGTTGGGTATATGTAAAGGATCCAGAGAAGTATAAAATTAAATTAATTGAAAGATTGATTGATTGTAATTTGTTTTACGTCCCATTCGAGAATTTTTCACTCATATAGAGACGTCACCATATACCAGTGAAGGGTTTCAAATTTTTTACCTTTAGTGAGGGATCTTTGTCGTGCCAACGCCTGCCGTGACACGGGTCCTCGGTTTTAAAGGTCTCATCCGAAGGACCCGCAACTTTCACTTCAAAGTGCCGAGCGCATGGCAAAGGAACAGTTGCTACCCATTTTTTATCGACTTAGGTCAGTCGCGGCCAAGATTCGAACTTACGACCTCCCGATCACGGAGCGAGCGCCCTACCGACTGAGCTACCGTGGACGGTTTCATTGAAAGATGAAGCTATGTTGTCCAAGAATCTTGTAAAGATACCCTTGCTTATTGTAACGTGCGAGACCCGAGTGATCTCCTTGGTATCATACTTGGTTTTCCCAAGTCTTACAGGGATGACAATGAATGCAAAATATACAAAAACATGTACAATGAACACCTGCCTAGTGTTTAAGGTATTCAAAATATACAGGTAAGTTTTTATCACTGGCGTAGTGCTACAATTAAGTACACAAAGAGAAATCTCTAATGCTTGTATATTTATTCGAGGCGATGCCTCTAGGCTACACAAACAACTTAGCTGCTTGCCACTTGGTAACACTTGGTACCAACACTTGTCTCTTGGCTATACAAAAAAAACTTGTTACCAGCACTCTCCACTTGGCTTGGTTTCAACATGGCTATTTGCCACTTTTCAGTAACTACAACATGTCCTCTAGTCACCCTGGAGCTTCGTTCATTTTTTCACTTTGAGAAAGTATAAATCAACTTTTTGCTGTCTTTTGCCAACTAAACTCTGATCTCCATGAATTTACCTAACAATAAGTCGTCAATTGTCCAACGTTAACAGAACACTTTACATACAAAGTAAAATTGGCCTTTTGCTACATAAATCGGATGAGACCGTATAAACCGAGGTTCCGTGTCGCAGTAGGTGCTGGCACGAAAAAAACCCCTCACTGCTCAATGGCCGTAAGTGCCGAGTATAGGACAAAATTTGCAGCTCTCCATCGGCAAGTGGTGGCGTCTCCATATGAGTGAAAAACTCTCGAGAGGGACGTTAAACAACATACAAACAAAACAAAAAATATATTATCATTCCATCAAATAACCTGTTGATTAAATTATACAAGGATTTCTTGATTTAACACAATTTAGCATAGGGGAGTAACTCTCATTTGCTTCAATTATTACAAATTTTATACTCTGTTTGCCTCCTAGATATCATGGACCAGAGAAAAGGCACATTTACTAACATTTATACATTTACTTTATTGCATTTAGTCTGTTTGCTTAATACTCAGGGGCAGAGGAGAACATTTTTCAAAGTATTAATGCATTTTTCCTATATAATCTATAACTCCCCCCCCCCCCCCCAAAAAAAAGAACCCCTGACCCAGGTGCCATATCCTTCAAAGTTTTGGAAGAGGTACCCTTCCTTAACATAACTATGCATTTTGTTTGTTTGCTTAATACCCAAGAGCAGAGGAAAATATTTTTTAAGAAAAATACATTCTCACTATATATTCAACAGAGTCCCGCCCTAGCACCAGAACCCCTGACCATGTGGCCATGAATTTCCCAATTTTGGTAGAGGGCTCAATACTTATTACAATCATGCCAACAGTTTGACTGCTTGATGTCCAAGCGTCAGGAAGAAGATTTTTAAAGATTGTGGTTTTAACCCCACCCCTCAGGCCCCAGAAGGGTAGGGACCATAAAATTCACAATATTTGTTCCACTTTACCCTAGATGCTATATGCCAAAATTGGTTGAAATTAGTTGAGCGGTTTCAGAGAAGAAGCTGAAAATGTGCAAATGTTATCACACGACGCACGACGACGGACGAAAACAGATAGCAATAGGTCACCTGACTAAACTCAGGTGACCTAATAAAATGTAAATAAAAATTGTGTTAAGCACTTGCGCCGAAGCGATTTATATGCAACGCTTCTCAGCTACGTTAAGGAGAGCCCCGAGTTCACATTTGTAGTGCACCGTATGGGAAGTTTCATTAGGACGTCATTAAAAAAATCAACAAGCAGTATAAATCAATTTAACCACATGATGATGAATAAATAACAACTTGCATTCATTTATTTTATCAATTATTAATAAAAAAAAGCATGTAAATCACAACATTTGATATCAATATTGCCGAGTAATTAGAAGCAAATCTTGTGTCATAAATGACGTCACTAGCCTTTCTAACACGATTCTTTATATATATCTCTAGTGATATAAGCAAGCTATTAACTTCATAGCGAATGATAGACATGAAAATAAGTTAATATAGTAATGGGCATGTCATCAATATCACATAATGAGGCACATCTTATCAAGGTCATATAGTAATGGGCGTGTCATCAAGGTCATTTGGAAATGGCATGTCATCAAGGTCTAACATATTTAGTGATGTGAATTTCCTCAAGGTCGTATTGTGATAGACACGTCATTATGGGCATTTGGTGATGGGCATGGCATAAAGAAATGAGCATGTGTCATTAAGTTTATATATAGTTATGGGCATGTCATCAAGGTCTTAACTCAAGATGGGCATGTTATCAAGGTCGTACACAATGGGCATTTTATAAAGTTTATGTAGTGTTGACTATGAGAATGGTTATACAGGAAGGGAGAAATATATGTTTTTGTAAACATCTTTCATTACATATGCATGCTGGTTAAATGAGTGAAAACTATTCATTTCTGAATCTCAAATCTAACAACAACAAAAAAATGAGTTTTAGAAGAACTTAGAACTAGCGCACCTGCGAGTGTCCGTATCTAAGCGCTGCTGTGGCGATGACATTCTTCACGGTTGGATTCACAGACTGGTCATATCCGTCCCAAAATCCAGATGAATGAAGTTCCAACTCCAAATTTCTCCGGATTGTTCCGCCCAACAGGATCGGAAGGTATTCTCCGTAAGTCACTTGTTGTATAATGGCGCCCATGATTTTCTTAATTTCCAGGAAAACATATTGACTTCTGGCATGTAGATGGGATTCTAGTTTCAAACCTTTTGCCAGGATGTTATGAAAGCGGAGAAATATAACGTGTAATGCGCTCAAAGATGGTACTTCGTTTACCCTTTCATCACCTGCAATACACGTTTCTTCTGATTGAATAGTTGAAAGGAATAGAAATTTATCAGTTTATGAAGATATTAATTACACACTGTTTTAAAAAATGTACCATGTCGTAATTCGCAATGTCAATGTTTTTTTACTGAACGTCAAAAACAAAATTACATATATTTACATTTGCTCTGCCTTTTGCTAAACCAACTATGAAATTGATTTAAATGGCATTTTCTTGTATACTCAAGCCACAGGCGCTTGACGTTTTAAACCTTTCTTTTCATAAATAAAAAATCCCCCATACTATAATAATAACAAGGTTCGTCACGGTCGCCATCTTGAATTTTTCAGTTCAGCTACTTCGCCTCAATTTTTAGTCTACAATGTGTTTAAAATTAATGGATACAACCGTTCCCTCAAGCACTTACTTTAACTATGCCTCCACTTTCGGGCAATTCAACTCAAATCACATTAAATCCTCTCTAGTTCTTAAAATATCGCTTCAAACTCAGTCTACTGCTACCGATTCCGTAAAACTTAGAAAAGGGAGGCCGGAAGTTGATGTTAGAATGTCACAATCCGGGAAAGCCCTTTTCTGATCGGTGGATATCTTGAGAGTTATATTAATATTAAAATCGCGGTAAAAAGAGCTGTTTGATACTTGAAAAAAAAAAGGAGCTTGAGCAGTTGTAGACTACTAGACTACTGATTCGTATTATATAAATAACTTAGTAATATATATTGATACATCTATAGTCCCCAGCTGTTTGCAAATAAATATATATTTAGCCTAAAACCGTGTACTTTTTCAACTGCTATTTAAGAAACACTGAAATATTTAGGCTGAATTGTATACACTGTATTTTACATACAGAGGCGTAGTTACACACCTGAAAGTAAAAAGGGGGGGGGCTTAAATCCAAATAAAAATTCAATGATATTGTCAAAACATAAAAGCGTTTACAATTTAATTCTGAAATTAAGGGGGGGGGGGTGTCTGGCAGATTTTGAAAATAAATTTAATTGTCCTTCACTGACATGGAAATAAAGCTGGGAAAAAAATTGCCAGCCCAGCCCCCCCCCCCCTTCCGGAATCAATTGAATGGCAATATAATTTGTGAGGCCACCCATAGGTCCCAGGCAAAGCCTTGATTGTGGGGGGGGGGGGGGGATTAGGGGAAGCTCCTGGGTTGTACAAATATTTCAATCACATTCTTGCAGGAAATAACATGGTATTTGGCTTTCCTTATGAAAGACAAGACAGTAATATTGTTTTTAACACGAAGTTGAACTTTCTCGAAAACTTATTGTAAATGCACTTTAGGCATGCAGAATCTTTTACCGCTACATTTGTACCGTCTGCTCTCTGTTATGATATGTATAATGTTCAGCAACAAGTATTTTAAATGTTAGTAGCAAAAATAATTCAAAAATCATTACTACAGTGGCGGATCCAGGAATCTTGAAAGGGGGGAGCGACCAGTTTGGGGTCAGGGTAGGGGCCCACAACCACACAAAAAAAATTGCTTTATTAAATCTTATGTATATTTTGGACACAAAAGGGGGGGGGGGGGCTGCCCCCTCTAAATCCGCCAGTGTACTATTTGATCAAGCCATTTGACGATAATTAAACTTAATTTCTCAATGGTCTTATAGAATTATTAAAGTGTTATAGAACATTTACTATAGATTAATGATTTATTGGATTTGGCAATGATTCAATAAAAGATTTTAAATAGACGTAATAATATAAAATTTGATTCGAAATAATGACAATTAATAATTTGAAACAAAAATATTTGCCGGATGATGCTAATACTTTTTTTCTCTCAACAATCTCTCTCTCTCTCTCTCTCTCTCTCTCTCTCTCTCTCTCTCAGACCTAGATTTTTTTTTTAAAACGATGTGTAGAAACGCACTTGCGTACTTGCAGAGACGGCTACGCGCCTGTAGAAAGAGAGGACATGGAGGTTCAGTGATCTGGACCAGCTCACCACTGTGATGAAAATAAAACATACACATATTTATCCTTCTTTTTAATGTTTTAAAAGGATTTATCTAGGATGTCTGACCTTGAATTACACAACTCAAAGTAGTTTAAAATTTTTATCGCTTCCAAACACTGAAAATAGTACTATTATAAAGAAGAAATATTTATGCCAGAATGCAAGGGGCCTGGTTTATATGAGAAATTAGTAACCAGAATTCCAGGACCAAGCATAATTCTTATTTCCTCATGATTTTTTCTTCAACAAAATAAAAGAAAAAAAAATCTTTCACATATTATTTCTGATGATTATGGAAAGCATCGGCCTGCTCAGCATTCAACATGTCGAAAAAGTGCATGATTTTTCCCACGAAACGTCATATTTCTTTTAACCAATTAAATTTAAGTAGAGGGAATTTCCATTTACATAACCACATCAACTTCCGGCCTCCCTTTTCTAAGTTTTACGAAATCGGTAGCAGTAGACTGAGTTTGAAGCGATATTTTAAGAACTAGAGAGGATTTAATGTGATTTGAGTTGAATTGCCCGAAAGTGGGGGCATAGTTAAAGTAAGTACTTGAGGGAAACGGTTGTATCCGTTAATTTTAAACACATTGTAGACTAGAAATTGAGGCGAAGTAGCTGAACTGAAAAATTCAAGATGGCGACCGTGACGGACCTTGTTATTATTATAATATGGGGGGTTTTTTATTTATGAAAAGAAAGGTTTAAAACGTCAAGCGCCTGTGACTCAAGCGTAGAAATACATGTATACACGGAAAAACCTGCGCTTAAGTGACGTCACAGTGAGGCTACAGAGATGTTAATAAATATAATTATATAACGATATAGGGCATCGAGAAAATCAAAAATTTAGTTTAATTTTGCTACGTTTAAACATGTGAAATGTAATATTTTTAAGTTTTCAGTGATTTATTGTTTTTTTTAACTCACACCGACTTGCACGTAGCATATTTTTCATGAAGCGGTCATGAAATATACCTACAACACAAGTCAATGTGATTTACACACCAATAACTGACACAAAAAAAAGAAGAAAAAAAAACAACAACAACATTCCTTTAGTACACAAATCAGTAAAAAGATGCCTTCAATGTATGTGTGTAAATGGTCAGAAAATACGTACTGAATGAACATACTTCCACATTGAAAACTGAATTATTTGATGAAAGATATTTCGACAAACGTTAATAGTTTCGAACATTTCGAAATAAAAAATTTCGAAAGCATTTGTATCAGCTAGGCACATGGTATCGGGGGAAGGGGGGCTCCCCTACTCTTTTTCAAATAAAACATTTTACTTTTGAAAATGTTCATAGTCTGCCCCCCCCCCCCCCATTTTGTCGTAGCATAGTTAAACATATGGTAATTTGGTAATGTACATGTGTTAATAAAATTTGGTTGTTAGGGAAGTTGGAATCCCCCCCCCCCCCACGAAATAGGGAAGATTTTTTCCTGGCTGGCCTCCCCACTTTGAAAAACGATTTTACGTGCCTGTGTATACATGCCTGTAATTATTATTTGATCAGGAAAAGTACTCAAAGTTCAATCCAGTTGCAAAAACTAAAATGTATTATATCTGTTACAAGTCAAGGTCATCCCAATTTCCCAAAGTAAAAGTATATATTTTTGATAAATTTATACACAATCAGTTGGTTTGTGTACTGAAAAACACTTTTCATTCACGAGAACTTAATTTCAGATTTGTTACACGAGATAATTTGTTCGCAAGAGCCTCATTCTCCCGTATATGTTAAATACATGTATTAAGGTTCAGGTTTTCCTCTTGCTTATGAATACCAAAAGCATATTTCACAAAAATAAGGTTTCGCCAAAACAACTTATTCTACAGAATCAATGCCTTCAATATTCCGCACCCTTGGATATATATCTCGAAGTTTTTTCTCGGCTCAATCGAGTTCAAGATAACCAGGTTTGCCTGTAGTTTCAATATGCGGGAATTTTCATCGATAATTACAAAATCAAGCAAAATGTCTGTTATAGATAGCTTACCACCAAGTTGACAAAAGTCCTCAGGTTGTTTAATCTCACAGACCCCTCCTGGAGGGAGAAGGTCACCAGTAGATGTCCTCAAAGCACCTATCAATGAGTAAACCACACTTCTAACAAACATTTCACAGGCCCACGAAAACCGTCAAGATATATGTAATTTTTCACACATATATATTGCTATATTCAGAATGACGTTTTAATTAATCATTCCCAATGACTCCAATGTCATTGGAAAATATAAATATTGCCACTGGAATTGATGAATTTATTAACGCAGGCAGGGAAATGGGGGGCAATGTTTAAAAGAGGATTTTGTTTAAATTGAAGAAATAGAAAGGCGTCTTCGACATAATGCATATATAATAGTCAATTCACAGCCACCAAACAAAAAAACAACAACAAACCAACACGTCCATTTAGATTCTCATTGAAAAGTTTTGAGTCTCCGTATATCATTCCCGCATCAATGAAGGAGGATAGGCGGTTCACTTGTTCTCTGTACCCTGTCAGCAAAAGTAAAAAATTAAGAACCATGTTGCTTGTTCACTCATTTATTGGTGGATCCAAAGGGTAATTTTAACTGTGATCTATATCATATATTCTGTTTTAAAATTTTATTATAAATCATAATAGATGTAAAAGTGTAGTAACTCTATTATATTAAAAGTTTTGTAAACAGACAAGAAAAAATCTTGATCAACTTGAATTAGATTTTTTTATCTATTTACTAGCAATATTAGTGAAAAGTGCTAAATTAACATTAAATCTTGAAAGTAAGAGTCATCTGATACTAGTATTTGTAATAGCAAGTGAATGAATATTAATCATTGTATTTTTAAGTCGTGAAAATCGTTGCTTTTGTGATCGGAAAAAGTTAATCAAATAAAAAAATTAAAATAGGAACGACAACTACAACAAAACTTCTTTAATATTAGGGTTCATTCACCCTCTGGTAAGCGGAATAACACTCATTAAGATAAATGATGGTTGCTATCTTATACTTAGGACGATATTTTTAAAAATAGATATGTTTGTGAGTTCAACATGAGAGAATGTGATACTGCTAAAAAAATCCCTCCGAGAACTTTTTTCCCGAGATAACAATTAAAAATGGTAGTAAAACATATAAAAGTCCGGACTTTATCGTGTCCGGAATCAAATAACGCACTGTTCTAAGTGAAACGGTCGAGTTAAAAGGCCATTTTTGTTAAATTGTGCTTCGCAAGGTAGGCTGGAATGATGTACATTTTAGCATATCATTACTTTTTAAGGACAATTAATTATGAATGATCAGAGGAATGATAGACCTCAATATAAGATACTTCACCTATGCTGCAGCCCTCATGAAATGGGGCAGGTATGGACCGAGACAAGTCCATACATGATCTGTTAGGAAACCGATTATCATTGGCTGGGATCTCTATTGGAATACACTCAGGGCTGAAAAGTATAATGGAATATTCAGTCATACCTTTTTTTGGAAAATTTATGTTACAATGAGATTTATTTCTGAAAAGAGGCATAAATTTAGATAAAATCCGCAAATCTTAAGTTATTTTTCATGACGTAATAATTATTATTCATGTGATGTAATCAAAGTTTCTGTTGGTTATAGTCTTAATATTGGTTTGATTTTAACAATGGATGACGATTGGATTCTTCACATGTGAAAATTTAAATAATATTTGAAAATCAGTCTACTTATCATAATTTAACACACACACACACGCCCTCCCCGGTCAAAAATACTTATAAATTTTGTTTTACATATATTAGAATTTTTTATGATCGGCCCCTCACGATTTTTTCCAAAATGTTTTGGATTCTTTGGACATTCAGTAAATAAAATTTCATTGATTTACTAGAGCAATACTTTAACAATACCAATACTTTCACAATGAAAAATCAGTAAAAAGATGATAATAACAAGAGACCCAAGGGCCTTAACGGTCACCTGAGTATAATACAACAATTTAGAGGATCCATAGAGTATTTAAAATAAACTGATTAGATGAAGCTTTGTTGCCCAAAAGCAAGAGAAATAGGATGATCAAGATCAATGAAATAATAAGTCTAGTATTCAGTAACAACTCATACATTAAATTCTAATCTATCCCTCATTTAGCACTATCATCATGCGCCTATTAACACACTATTAGTTCTTCTGTACTACTTTTAACCCCATATTGTGACCTCTCATATTGGCCTCTCTTGGTCTTTAAAGAACTTTTAATAAGTTATTTTTGTCTCATTTTCATTATTAAATATTTACAAGTCTACCTGATCATTAAAACTACGAAAGTACTTTTTGTATTATACAATAAAATTTTTTGCATAATTCTCTTTTCTATTAACTTTCAAATACATTATTTACAGTGATCAAAAGTGAATGGCAAAGGGGAATAACTTAATTCTCTCAGTTGAATACAAACTGATAGAGCCTTGGCTAGGATCAGAACACTTCAGTTGACCGAATGGTCCTGATGTTCAAAAATCTGGTAAAAATATCCTTGCTTATTAAAACTTTTATTCTGTTTGCTTCGATATGCCAAGGAGCAGAGAAGAATGCATTTTCACTACAGATTCAACACTGCCCCACCCTAACACTAAAACCCATGTCCCAAGATCATGAAATTCACAAATTTGGTAGAGGTACCCTCATCATCATCATCATCATAACTATGCACTTAGTTGAAGATTTTCAAAGAAGTAACACATTTTCACTTTATTATCAATATAGCCCCCCCCCCCCCCCGCCCAGCCCCGAGAAACAACAAAACCTGTGGACCACAAGTTTTGAAAATTTTGTAAGAAGCACAATTGTTCATCATAACTATGTGCTTTATTTATCTGCTCAACACTAAGGAGCAGACAGGATTATTTAACAGAATTAATGCACTATATAATCAATGGAGCCCTGCCCTAACACCAGAACAACTGACTTAGGGGCCTTGAAACTCACAATTCTGGAAGAAGCACTCTTGTTCATCATACCAAAAGACTTTTTTCTTTATTTTATAACCAAGAGCTTTTTCATTATATAATCAATAGAGCCCCCCCCCCCCCACCCTGGGGCCATGAATTTCACAATTTTTGAAAAAGCATCCTTATGCATCATAACCACTAAACCATGCACTTTGTTTGTTTAAATAATACCCATTAGCAGAGAAGAAGATTTTCAAAGAATTAATGCATGTTCACGATATAATCAATAGAGCCCTGCCCTAACACCAGAACCAATGACCCAGCGGCCATGAAATTCACAATTTTGGAAAAGGCATTAATGCTTTTCAAAACCATGAACTTAGTTTGTTTAAATAATACCCAGAAGAAGAGAAGAAGATTTTCAAAGAAATAATGCACTATATGATCTATATAGCCCTGCCCTAGCACCAGAACCCCTGACCCTGGGGCCATGAATTTCACAATTTTGGTAGAGGGCCCAATGCTAATTAAAATCTTGCCAACAGTTTGACTGCTTGATGTCCAGGAGTAAAGAAGACGATTTTTAAATTTTGGTGGTTTTAGCCCCACCCCTGGGACTAAAATTCACAATTTTTGTTCCCGTTAACCCAAAGATGCTATATGCCAAAATTGGTTGAAAATTGGTTATGCGGTTCTAGAGAAGAAACTGAAAATGTTCAAAAGTTAACGAACGACGGACGACGCACGACGACGGACAAAACCGGATAGCAATAGGTCACCTGAGTAACACAGGTGACCTAAAAAAGTAAAACTGTTCTTCAATGAAAGTATATCTATAATATTGTGTTTCAATTTTATCATCGAATATTTATTGATACATGTAAAAAACTTACTCCGACATGTCAACTCCACAACAATCAAGAGGTCGGCCATTACTTCCTTAATGAAAAATAAGCGTTTATCAAGATGGTTGAAAACGCAATGCAGAATCAATTGGCATAGTTACATATCTAAACATTCAAAATTATACGAAATTTTCCTTTCAGGCTAACTTTAAAATAGATCTCTAAAATAGAAATTAATCTGGTGATATAGTCATTTGCCCATTGATTTTAATGATAAAAAAATTAATGAGAATATAATATATG
The DNA here is from genome assembly GCF_033153115.1 of Saccostrea echinata. Classification (NCBI taxonomy): domain Eukaryota; kingdom Metazoa; phylum Mollusca; class Bivalvia; order Ostreida; family Ostreidae; genus Saccostrea; species Saccostrea echinata. The sequence goes on from NW_026889777.1 coordinate 4,051,005, forward strand.
TATTCCTAAAACGGAGACAAGCTCGTAAAATTTATGTAAATCAAAATGAAGTGTAGGAGGGGAGGAAGGAAAATCTGTTGTGGGGATTGAAGGAGGAGAGGAGAGAGAAATGTATGTTTTAAAAGAAGGGATTAAAGGAGAAATGTGTGTGTGGGGGGGGGGGTTGAAGGAGAAATATGTATTTTACCAATAGCGATTGGAGTAAACGTTAAGTCATGATCTAGAAACTGTCCAAAGGCGAATAGTATCAAGTTATTCTTGCTGTCTGTAGGGGTGTTTGCACCTCCCTCCAAAACTTTGTTACTTATTTCTCTTGGACTGGGAAGTTTTCCTCCATTTCTGCTTCTTTGCCGCGGACTATTATAGCCTATAGAATTAAAAAATATATATTAGATTATCAGAAATAGTGTAATCAATTCTCACTTGAAAAATTAACTAAACGTTGTTTTCAGTAATGACACCGTATATTGAGATATTATTTTTTAGTTGTTCTTGGCTTTTTATTTCGTCAACAGATTTGTTACAGATAAACTTTTTTCAGTGAAAAAGAAAATAAATAATCTGTTCTTGATCATCTTGAAAATAAATAATCTCTCCTTGGCTGGTCTGAAAATAAATAATTTGACTCAAAAATTTTTGCCAGCCCCCCCCCCTTTTTTAGAATCAAATGGTCGTCGCCCTACTAGAAAAGACAGTGCAAAAACAAAGTAAGACCAAAAACAAAAGGATTAATACAAATTTTAATGTTTGCACTCAATTTCTGTTAACCATTAAAATTTAAGAAAACCCACTTTTTAATAGTTGCTATAAAAAAAATTTAAGTGACAGTTTCATTTATTGCAATTTTTTTTGTTCGTTTTGTCGATATTTTTTAAGATTGAAAATCTAGAAAAATTGCTAAGTCGTTCGAAAATTAGGTCACCAAAACATTATCTCCCTTGCCGTGAACAGCATTTTAACCAATGAAATAATTGAAAATGTTCACTTCATGTATTTTCTACCAATCACAAAAGAGAGGAAGTGCAAAGTCCGAAGACTGTAAAACACTTCAACTCTGTATACCGTCTTCAAAGGAAGACGGTAATAACAATTCCTATCATGATTGCTTGAGCATGAATGTCGTGCATATTTAAAAAATAACAATACTTAATATGATGAAGCGACCACGGGTAGGAGAAAGCTATATGCGGAACCTGGAGCGTGGCTTGAGATGATGTGTAACTCGGACATAAAGGAATGAGGTCAGCTATTATATCTATACTTAAAAATTAATTATTTTGCAACTTTACTCCAAAACACCTGCACAAGAGTTCAAAATTATTCCTCTAATATTACCGTACATATGAGATGATGCCCAAAACTCAAAGTAATTATCATAAATTTAATTAAAAGTTTACTTTCGATAAAACACCGTGAAATAGCATGCAAAAAGAGAGTACGGGGCTGGTTACAGTTGACGAACCTAAGTTACTGGCAATTTTTAATAAAACCAGACGCGGATCCAGGAATTTTTTCTAGGGGGGATCCACTCCAGTCAAAAAATTTTCTCCCATAAAGATCTTGACAAGCCAAAAAAACTGTAAAATCCCTCTCACCGACGTCAAAGAAACCTTTTTCGTGATGGTAGTGGTGGGGTCGATGTTTTCCGGGGGGGGGGGGGGGGCAAAAGTCATTTTCTTTATTTGCTTCACTATATACTTTTGATAACTCTGCTAATTAATTCCAGGGGGGCCGACCCCCCCCCCTTTTAGATCCGCGCATCGAAACTGAGAACAAGAAATCGTTTTATGCTATCTTTAAGAATCGTCTTCTTTACTCTTGAACTTCAAGCACTCAAACTGTTGGCATGATATGTAATAAGCAGTGAGACCTTTACCAAAATTTTGAAATTCATGGTCCAAGGTTAAGGGTTTTGGAGTTAGGATGGGGCTCTAATGATCATTTAGTGAAAATGCACAAGTTCTTTTAAAAATCTTCTTCTCTCCCCTTGTATATTTAGCAGATAAATTAAATGCAATGTTATGATGAGCAAGGATTTCTCTTTTAAAATTGTGAAATATTTTGGCCCCAGGGTCAGAGGTTCTTGTGTTTTGTGTTGGGGAGGGGGGGGGGGGTGCTCCGTTGATGATATCGTGAAAATGCATTATTCTTTGAAAATCTTCTCTGATCCTGGGTATTAAGCAAACAGACTTAATATATAGTAATGATGAGCAAGGGGTCATGGAATTTTGGAAGAAACACCCTTGCTCATCATAACCATGCACATACTTTATCTACTAAATACCCAGGAGCAGGGAAGAAGATTTTAAAAGAGTTAATGCATTTCATGGCCCCTTAGTCAGGGGTTCTGGTGTCAGGGTAGGGCTCTATTTTTTTCTTTTGATTATAATATTATAGTGAAAATGCATTAATTTAAAAAAAAAAAATCTTTTTCTCTGCTCCTGTGGATTTTACAAATAAGCTAAGTGCATAGTTGTGGCGAGCAAGGGTGCTTCTTCCAAAATTGTGAAATTTGTGGCTCTAGGTTCAGGGATTCTGATGTTTGTGGGGAGTATAGTATTCTTGTTTGGGCTATAACTTTGTAATAAAGAATCACTGGAAGCTCATACTTGGTTAGAACATTATATAAGACCTGAGGGTTTGTCATGACCTTGAACATTTGTCATTTCGGGATGTTCAAGGGCAATGGCAGAAAAAGCATAAAATTCTTGTTTAGCCTATAACTTTGTAATGGAGAATCATTGGAAACTCATACTTGGTACAAAGATTGTTTATGTTCTGGCCCCAGGATCATGAAACAACCTAGACTTAAGTCAAATTTTCAATCGCCTGTAAAATGTTTCATAATTGTCGACTTTATCTCTAAATTTGCAGATAGCAACACTTTCATGAAGCAATATTGAAAAATTATGGTCTGCTTGACTTCGATAACATTTAAGAACAAGATAAAGATTTTGACTTAAGCTTAAGATGTTTCATGATCCCGGGGCCTGGTTGTGTGCCATAACCTTGACCCAAGTTCATTTTGGCATATTCAAGGTCACTGGTATAAAAAGTGTAAAATTCATGACAGGTCTATTATTTAACTAATAGAGAAACAATGGGTATCTATATTTCACTAAAAGTTTACTTAAGACCAGAGGATATGTCGTTTTTTTTAACAAAGGTCGATTTTGGCAAGTTCAAGGTCACATTTACAAAAAGTTACAAAATTTGAATGAACACTTTTAAAAAATGAAGCGGGGGTATTATTTTGTGATCTCGCTCACAGTACCTCAAGTTTTATACTTCTGTGGATCATTTACAATATTGTATTATACTCAGGTGACCGTTAAGGCCCCTGGGCCTCTTGTTTTTTATACTTCTCCTTAACAGTGTTGTATTTATACTCGGGTGACCGTTAAGGCTCTTGGCCCTCATGTTTTTCTTTCTTTCTTTCTTTTCTTTTTTATGTTTGTTTATTTATCTATTCATTTGTGTTTTTCTAAATACACGTATTGCTTTTTGTTTTCTTTTTTTAGCTCACCTGAGCCAAAGGCTCAAGTGAGCTTTTCTGATCAAAATTTGTCCGTTGTCCGTCGTCGTTGTTGTCGTTGGCGTTGGCGTCGGCGTTGTTGTTGTTGTTGTAAACTTTTCACATTTTCATCTTCTTCTCAAGAACCACTGGGCCAAATTCAATCAAACTTGCCACAAAGCATCCTTGGGTTAAGGGGATTCAAGTTTGTTCAAATGAAGGGCCAAGCCCTCTTTCAAGGGGAGATAATTAGGAATTAGTGAAAAAATAATGGCATCATTTAAAAATCTTCTTCTCAAGAACCACTGGGCCAGGAAAGATGAAACTTATGTGGAAAAATCCTCAGGTAGTGTAGATTCAAGTTTGCACAAATCATGGCCCCCGGGGATAGGGTGGGGCCACAATGGGGGATCCAAGTTTTACATAGAAATATATAGGAAAATATCTTTAAAAATCTTCTTCTTAAGAACAGTAAAGCCATGATTGGTCATATTTATATGTAAGCATCCTCAGGTAGTGTAGATTCAAGTTTGTTCAAATCATGACCCCCGGGGGAAGGGTGGGGCCACAATGGGGGATCCAAGTTTTACATAGAAATATATAGAAAAAAACTTTAAAAATCTTCTTCTTAAGAACAGCAAAGCCATGATTGGTCATATTTTTGTGGAAGCATCCTCAGGTAGTGTAGATTCAAGTTTGTTCAAATCATGACCCCCGGGGGTAGGGTGGGGCCACAATCGGGGATCCAAGTTTTACATAGAAATATATAGGAAAATATCTCTAAAAACAGTAAAGCCATGATTGGTCATATTTATATGGAAGCATCCTCAGGTAGTGAAGATTCAAATTTGTTCAAATAATAACCCCCGGGGGTAGGGTGGGGCCACAAGGGGGGATCAAAGTTTTACATAGAAATATATAGGAAAATATCTTTAAAAATCTTCTTCTTAAGAACAGTAAAGCCATGATTGGTCATATTTATATGGAAGCATCCTCAGATAGTGAAGATTCAAGTTTGTTCAAATCATTACCCCGGGGATAGGTTGGGGCCACAATGGGTGATCAAAGTTTACAGAGGAATATATAGGAAAAAGTCTTTTTCTCAAGAACAGAAAAGCCATGATTAGTCAAATTGATATGGAGGCATCTTTCGGTAGTGTAGAATGAAATTTGTTCAAATGAGGACCCCCGGGGGTAGGGTGGGGCCACAATGAGGGATCAAATTTTTACAAATGAATATATGGGAAAAAAATCTGCTGCTCAAGAACAACAAAGATATTTGTTATATTGATATGAAAGCATCATCAGGTAGTTTAAGATTCAACACCCCCCTCCCTGTAAACTTTTCAATACTGTACCGATTTTTGTTTTTTTCCCTAGCCAATGTGCTCAGGTGAGCGATGTGGCCCATGGGCCTCTTGTTCTCTGTTTGTTTTACATTGGGAAGTGGGGGTGATGTCTTTTACACGAAATGGTCAATGTCTGAAAAACTCTATTAAAGAAGTCAAAGCTAAGAATTACATAATAATGCGTTCAAGCCAATTTACTATTAAAGGTCGTTCCTAAAGACGGCAAAGCTTTTTAAAAGTGTTGTACTTGTTTTCTACCTACCATCAACATAAACGGGTGGTAGGTATCGCGCATGCGCCTGCAGTGCCATTCCCCATGTTGGATGGAAAAGATTGTTGCATACACCAGTGGCGCTTCGGTATCTGCAAACTTCATATTCTTCACACACTGGAATTACCTTGTCACAAAGTTGTTCCTCAAAAGAAGCTTGGAATTGGTCACTTCTTTGTAGATCTCTGAAGCTTCTTCCCGATCTGAAAACATACATTAGAACATCAATATTAGAAGAATTAATTGCCCTTGTTCCTCTTTAGTAAGAAGAAAGCTAGGCAAACCTCTAATAGAATGAACAGTTTGAGTTGTTTCCCTTTCTTAAAACATGATTTCTGTTGTCCTTTGAATGGGACATTGGTTGAAAAGTGAACACGGGGCACTTTGACTAATGTTTAAGATAAGTAGTACATGTATTTATAGAGCTTTTAGGTCTTGGTCAATCGCAAATTTGTTATCACAAGAGGTCCAAGGGCCTTAACGGTCATCTGAGTACAATACAACAATTTAGAGGATCCATAAACTGATAAATGAAGCTTTGTTGCCCAAAACCAAGAAAAATTATGATTAGCATCAACAAAATAATTGGTCTATCTGTCCTCCATTTATCACTATTACCATGCAGACTATTAACAAAATGTCTATTTTTTAACCCCATATTATAACGTCTCACATTGACCTCTCACTTGGCCTTTGAAGAACATTTAAAAAGATAAGTTATTTTTTTCTCATTTTTATTCATCTATTATTTCCAAGTCTATCTGATCATTAAAACTATGAAACTACTTTTTTTTATACAATAAATATTCTTGCATAATTCTCGTATTCTGTTAACCTTTCAAATACATTACCTACAGTGATTAATTATAAAAGGTGAATGGCAAAGGGGAATAACTTTGTTCAGCAGAATACAAGTTAATAGAGCCCTGGCCAGGACCAGAACACTTGACTAAATGGTCCAGGTGTTCAAAATTCTGGTAAAAATACCTTTGCATATTAAATTTTTTACTCTGTTTGCCTCGAATATGCCCAGAAGCATAGAAGATTTTCAAAGAAATGCATTTTCACTATATTATCAAATAAATAAAGCCCCACCCTTACACCAGAGCATCTGACCCAGGGGCCATGAACCCACAATTCTGGTAGAAGCACCTTTGCCCTTCATAACTATACACTTGTTTCTTTGCTTTATAACAAGTAGTAGAAAAAAAATATTTTGAAAGAAATTATGCATTTTCATTATATAATTAATGGACCTCCCCCCCTTCACCAGAACCCCTGACCCAGGGGCCATGAATTTCACAATTTTGAAAGAGGCATTCTTCCTTATCATAACCATGCACTTCCTTTGTTTGAATAATATCCAGGAGCAGAGAAGAAGATTTTGAGAGAATTTATGCATTTTCCCTATATAATCAATAGATCCCCGCCTATCACCAGAACCCTTGACCCAGGGGCCATGAAATTCATAATTTATGAGAAGGCAGCCACGCTCATCATAACTATGTACATAGTTTATTTAATATCCAGGAGAGAGAGGAAGATTTTCAAAGAATTAATGCATTTTCACTATATATATCAATAGAGCCCAAACCTAACACCAGAAACCCTGACCCTGGGGCCATGAAATTCTCAATTTCATTTTCTGAAAAGGCAGCCATGCTCACCATAACTTTGTTCTTAGTTAGTTTATTTAATACCCAAGAGCAGAGAAGATTTTCAAAGAATTATTGCATTTTTACAATATAGTCAATAGAGCCCTGCCCTAACACCAAAACCCCTGACCCCGGGGCCATGAAATTCAAAATTTTGGAAGAGACACTCATGCTTATCATAACTATGTACTTAGTTACTTTATTAGCTCACCTGAGCTGAAAGCTCAAGTGAGCTTTTCTGATCACATTTTGTCCGGCGTCCGTCTGTCTGTCTGTCCGTCTGTCTGTCTGTAAACTTTTCATATTTTCGACTTCTTCTCAAGAACCACTGGGCCAATTTCAACCAAACTTGCCACAAAGTATCCTTGGGTTAAGGGGATTCAAGTTTGTTCAAATGAAGGGCCACGCCCTCTTTCAAGGGGAGATAATTAGGAATTATTGAAAAAATAATGGCAACATTTAAAAATCTTCTTCTCAAGAACCATAGGGCCAGGAAAGATGAAACTCATGTGGAAGCATCCTCAGGTAGTGTACATTCAAATTTGTTCAAATCATGACCCCCGGGTTAGGGGGGGGCCACAATGGAGGATCAAAGTTTTACATAGAAATATATAGGAAAAATCTTTAAAAATCTTCTTCTCAAGAACAGCAAAGTCATGATGAGTCATATTTATATGGAAGCATCCTCAGGTAGTGTAGATTCAATTTTGTTAAAATCATGACCCCAGGGAGTAGGGCGGGGCCACAATGGAGGATCAAAGTTTTACATAGAAATATATAGGAAAAATCTTGAAAAATCTTCTTCTCAAGAACAGCAAAGCCATGATGAGTCATATTTATATGGAAGTATCCTCAGGTAGTGTAGATTCAAGTTTGTTCAAATCATGACCCCCGGGGGTAGGGCGTGGCCACAATGAAGGATCAAATTTTTATATAGAAATACATATATAGGAAAAATTTTCTAGTGTAGATTCAAGTTTGTTCAAATCATGACCACCAGGGGTAGGGCGTGGCCGCAATGGACTATCAAAGTTGTACATAGAAATATATAGGAAAAATCTTCTCAGGAACAGCAAAGCCCAGATTGTTCATATTTATATATATGGAAACATCCACAGGTAGAGTAGATTAAAATTTATTCAAATCATGACCCCCGGGGGTAGGGCGGGGCCACAATGGAGGATCAAAGTTTTACATAGAAATGTATAGGAAAATTTTTTAAAATCTTCTTCTCAGGAACAGCAAAGCCCTGATTGATCATATTCATGTGGAAGCATCCTCAGCTAGTGTAGATTCTATTTTGATCAAATCATGACCCCGTGGGTAGGATGGGGCCACAACGGAGGATCAAAGTCTTAAATAGAAATATATAGGAAAATATCTTCTTCTGAAGAACTGCAAACCATGATTAGTCATTTTTATATGGAAGCATCCTCAGGTAGTGTAGATTCAATTTTGTTCAAATGATGACCCCCAGGGGTCGGATGGGGCCCATTGGGGGATCGAAAGTTTTACATAAGAACATATAGAAAAAATATTTCTTCTCAAGAACAGGAAAGCTATGTTTAGTCATATTGATATGCAAGCATCCTCAGGTAGTGTAGATTCAAGTTCAAATGATGACCCCTGGGATAGGGAGGAGCCACAATGGAGGATCAAATTTTTACAAAGGAATATATGGGAAATTTTTTTTTTAAATCTTCTCAAGTACAATAAAGCCATTTGTTATATTGACATGGAAGCATCATCAGGTAGTTTAAAATTCAAACCCCCCTCCCCCCCCCCCCACCCACCCCCAGGTAATCTTTTCAATACTGAACTGATTTTTGCTTTTGCCTAGCCAATGTGCTCAGGTGAGCGATGTGGCCCATGGGCCTCTTGTTTAATACCCAGGAACAGAGTAGAAGATTTTAAAAGAATTAATGCATTTTCACTACATAATCATTACAACGCCGCCCTAACACCTGAACCCCTGACCCAAGGGCCTGGAAATTCACAATTTTGGAGGAGGCACTCTTCCTCATCATAATTATGTACCTAGTTACTTTATTTAATACCCAGGAGCAGAGAAGAAGATTTTCAAAGAATTAATGCATTTTAATTATAAAATCAATAGAGCCCTGCATGCCCTAACACCAGAACCCCTGACCCTGGGGCCATGAAATTCACAATTTTGGAAGAGGCACTCTTGCTCTTCATAAGTATGTACTTAGTTACTTTATTTAATATCCAGGAGCAGAGAAGAAGATTTTCAAAGAAACAATGCACTTTCACTATATGATCTATATAGGCCCACCCTAGCACCAGAACCCCTGACCCTGGGGCCATGAATTTCACAATTTTGGTAGAGGGCTCATTGCTTATTACAATCATGCCAACAGTTTGTCTGCTTGATGTCCAAGAGTAAAGAAGATTTTTAAATATTGCATTAATTTTGGTGGTTTTAGCCCAACCCCTCAGGTCCCAGCGGGGGCAGGGACCATGAAATTCACAAGTTTTGTTTCCCTTCACCCGTAGATGCTATATGCCAGATTTGGTTGAAATTGGTTGAGCGGTTTCAGAGAAGAAGCTAAAAATGTTCAAATGTTAACGCCGACGGACGAAAACGGATAGCAATAGGTCACCTGAGTGCCTCAGGTGACCTAAAAATTCGGAAACGCAAACACATTTCATTTGTTTGGACATGTACAAAAAATTTATAGTATCAGGATATCAAAGCTGGCAAATTTGTTATCTTGACAATCTGTATAAGGTACATATACATGTACCTGTAGGGCAGCAAATGTCATTGGATGAAAATAACAAACCACATCTCACAGTAGTGATATAAGATTCTTGTGAAAAGACCACTTCTGTCTGAGAATATTGTGAATATATCAGATGATAATTTTCAAGCAGATTTCGTAACAATCAGAACAATCTTTTAAGAGACGGTTTACTCTTAAAGAAAATATAGATGAATTTTGTGATAGCAAAAACAAGAACGGCAAATTAAATACGTCAGTTTAAAAGAATGGAATGTATGGTGACACTGCTGACGCAATCACAGTTTCTTCGGGTAAATTGCAAACTATTAATATCCATTAATCGCTGCAATACATTATAATTATATCAATATCAGCCATGTTTTATTCTGTAAACACACATTAATCTGAAAAACTCACACTTTGATCTGGAAAATATACTCTTTATATTGTAAATTTTACATATATGGATTAGTACGTAAAAGTTATGCTTTAATCTGTAAAATTAGTATTACATGTAATTGAACGGTCAAAACATGGTGTTATCCCTATGATGTATGAAAATTAAAAAATGACTGGTTCACAGTTATAAGTCGTACAGACTGAGATGTTAACAAGTGGTTGCATAGTTTGTATAGATAGATAGATAGATAGATAGATAGATAGATAGATAGATAGATAGATAGATAGATAGATAGATAGATAGATAGATAGATAGATAGATAGATAGATAGATAGATAGATAGATAGATAGATAGATAGATAGATAGATAGATAGATAGATAGATAGATAGATAGATAGATAGATAGATAGATAGATAGATAGATAGATAGATAGATAGATAGATAGATAGATAGATAGATAGATAGATAGATAGATAGATAGATAGATAGATAGATAGATAGATAGATAGATAGATAGATAGATAGATAGATAGATAGATAGATAGATAGATAGATAGATAGATAGATAGATAGATAGATAGATAGATAGATAGATAGATAGATAGATAGATAGATAGATAGATAGATAGATAGATAGATAGATATTAGTAGTAGTAGTAGTAAAGGTGGTCCTCTACTTTAATACTAAGTACTAAGTTAATATTTTAAAATACCATTAGTTCAATAGTTGTGCATAATAATTGAATTAGTGCTATGTTTTATTCTAGGAGACCTTTGTCTATTAATAACCTAGAAGATTATTTGACAAGAAATCAAGTAGATGATTTATATGTCCTAGTCAATAAATATGTGACAGACTCATGTTTTTATATAATATGCACATGTGCATAGCAATGCATACTGCATGTGCATTTATTCATATGATCTAATTATGTATATATCTTTATTTGCAGCACACTGCTACAGCTGAATCATACAATTATTCATTTAATCTGTAGTTAAGTGTATTGACTTTTAAATTATTCTTTTCCAGAGAGGTCCAGAGTTAGCCTCAGGGCCTGTAATTATATTCTGGCCAAGGTCATTTTGTATCTTTTAATTTCATTGGTATTTTTAGTTTGTCTTATGCTTTTGGATTGGGTTTTGTTTTTCCCTCCAAGTTTTCTTTGTGTTTTTGATTAATTCTGGTTTAGCAGTGGAAAGTATGGTCATGTCTTGGTGACTCAGTTTTTCATATTCCATAAGACCTTTTGACATTGAGACTTATATTTCCACTTGCATGGTAAGTAATTCTTTCATACTAATGTTAATATATTATTCTAATTTTATAAATATGAAATTTGTAATTTTGCACTTAATTCCTAAAGTCACTTTTCCTGGAGTAAATGAATAGTGAGAGTGAGACTGTAGATATAAAGTTATATGTAAATAGTAAATTCATGGATGTCTCACTTATTCATATTTTTAAAGTAAACTTTATTTTATGCTTAGTGTAGATATCTACAAAGTTGTTTGTTGTTGATTTGTAGATATTGATCTGTCTGTCTAGTGTATGCAGCTTAGATATATATGTGCTGCAGTATATATGGCCCATTCCCATTGAATGGTATGAATAATATTGTTTTTATGAGCAACAATAATTAATCATGTACATATACATTGTCAAGATAATTATTGTAAAAGTTTTTATGATTAAATATATATTGATTAAAGAAATGGGAGATTTGATTGTGTATATTTCATATAATTGGATTATCTCCCTTTGATTCTGACACAACTATATATTGATTGTATATTGATCAATAAGTCTATAGTTTTTATGCTGCATATTTATAATTTGTTATTTCATTACAGGGTTTCTTTACTTCATTTTTCCATCACTATTGATTCATCGTAATAAAGATACCCGTCTTGTTTTAACACGAACCAACAGCCTTGTTGTTTTTCATCATCATCACACAACACAAGTCTGTTACAAATACAAGACGACATTTTTGTTAAGTTTAAACTATGCACTAGTATACCTTTTATGTTGATGATTCTGTCTTTATGTCTGAATCTGCTTTTGTTTTACAAATTAAAGTCTCTCCTAGTATTAATTTGATTAATTTGATTTATGGAAACTTCTTGTCAATATAACAAAAAAAGTCCTCATTTTTTCCAAAGGTCCAGTGACTAAATGTTTTTATATAATGGCGTGCCTATAGAAAATGTGAAAAAATTCTGTTATTTGGGTTTATTCCTGTCAAGAAGTTGAAAGTTTGATACTGCAAAGAAACATTCAACAGAACTGTTAGCTAGACTTGTCTAGATCTGATAAAGTCATCAACCCAATTTTACTTTATTTTTGCGAAATCGAAAGCTATGAAAATTTAGATAATAACAGAGAAAGTAACTTAAGATTACCAAAATTTATTCTTAACCTTAAATCAAGTACTTTATGGAGAAACTGGTAGATACCCACTGTCAATATTTGTAAAACTTAAAAATGGTTATGTAAATTTTAACAGCCATTGGAAGTTTGCTTTCAAATTCGATTTATTCTTTTATTTTTATAAGTGTTATACTGATGAGTCTTTTATGAATAAAATGTGCCGCCCGATATCCTTAATCTTGTTGACTGTCTTATATATGGATCAAGCAAACGTTTCATAGCTTTAACTGGTATACGTCAATTATTAAAGAAACTACAGGAAACCAGATTGTGCAAAAATGGAGCAGTAATGTTGAAATATCACCTAATTGAAATAATTATAGAATTTTTAAGACAAACTTTGGTCTCAAAAATTGTTTGTTGAATTTCCCTACAGAATTAAGAATTACACTTACAAAACTACGAACATGTAACATCTAATCATCGTCTTCTGATTGAACCAGGTAGATGGAATAATATAGACAGAAATTTAATTTAAATTTACTGAACTTTACCATGTTTATGGAATGTGAGTACTTCTAGATGGAACAAAAAAAATATTTCTCCAAAAGAGAAATTGTAAAAATCCTAACGAAGGAACGCGTGCAATATAAAAATAAAAAAATCTTTAACAAGATTTAAGAAAATTTTCAAAAATTAATGTTGATTTATGACGTTGATGTTGCTGAATTGATTGCATTCATGAAAATTTAAGTCTAAAATTTACAGATTGAAGTGTAAAATTTACAGATTGAAGCGTAAAATTTACTGATTAAGGTGTAAATTTCACAGAGTGAAGTGTAAATCATTTTTTTAAAGATTAAAGTGTAAATTTTACAGATTGAAGTTAACAATGAAAAATAAAAAAGTGGCACAAATACGCTTTACTAATACTTGTATTATGATTAGAGACACCACGATACAAATCCAACAAATAGTTAAACTCACATGTTCACGAGGTTCTTGATGAGATCGACATACTTGTACCCCTCCTTGGCTATCTTGTCTTCTTCCTCCAATTGTTTCTGCAGAAAAGCAAATCTGTTTCCGGTTGTAGGCATTGTGGCTGAAGAAAATGGCGAGATGGGAGGTGTCATTGTTGCATTTTATTCGAAGAAAAAAGATTGTAACGATTACCAAAAATTTGTTCATCATTTTACAAAACAGTGTAATTGTGATAAATCAGTTTTGTTGTTTTGGGAAAATAGGATCGAGGTTGGAATGGGGGTTTGCAAAAGAAACTCAATCTAATGTTCGTCATAAAACAGCCAAAATACGGCAATAATCAAGTAAATAAATTCTCCTTTGGGCTCACTTTCGTTCCTGGCTCCAAATATGCGATGAGGGTCTTTATACGTTTGTTGAACTGCGTCAGCAATGATGTCATCAACTTCTTCTCCATGCCCCATGCAGATCCCCATAATACACGTTAACAGTAGAACGAACCTAGTACAAGCCATACTGAAAACAGGGTCATCTTGTCATTTAGTGAGAGGAAACATGATTTTATTTTCCCTAAAGCCTAACAAATACTAGTAATATGTTTATTTTAACTATATAGTCAATGTTATTTTAACTATATATTCATTATTCTTTAAACAAACTAAAGGACACCCAATTAAAGAATAAAATATATACTTAAAAATGAATAAATTTTTCAAATAAACTCCTTCACCAGAGTTCATGCTTACTCCTCTAATAATACACTAGGTATAATGTGATGTCCGTAAACTATATTCAGATTTCATTCGCATAGTAAATATATTAGATATTAGGCCTGCACATAAGGTGTGAAACGGAATTTGTGAAAGGCAACCAAAACAAAAAAAAAACAAAAAAAACAAACAAACAAACAAACAAACAAAAAAAAAACAACCAAAAACGGGGTGACGAATTTAATTAATTGTTTTCGTAATTAAATATTACGAAAATAATTAAGTTAGAATCACAACAAATATTCAAGTCAGCAAAGCAGAAAATTAATACCATTGATCCCGATGTGAATTATCACTTCCGTTACACACCTATCACTAACCCTACAATCAAGCGCGTTACTATATCCCCTCCAACTTCGTTACGAGGGGATTATGTAAAAAAAATTTTTTTAGCTTATTACACGTAGTTAAAACAAATGTGACTAAATGTCGAAATTATTTTGCAAATAATAAAAAATAAATCTTGCATGTTCGTTTGAGGTTAAAGTTATTAACTCTTTACACTTCTTTGCGTCTTTACTTTGAATCAGCAAATAAATACACTGTAGGGGGGATATATTTCTGAGGAATTACTGCAAACATCATTTATATGAAATAATAATAATAATAGAGAGAGAGAGAGAGTTATATTTACACGCAGACAAAATAAAAGTAATAATTTTTAAGTCTGTGCACTTTAACCATTTACTTTTGAATGTTAATATTTGTTTCACTGCGTTTTTCTCTAGTGGGTCAAACACCTTAACAATCGAATTATAACTTAATAAGAAAAAAATAACATTAAATTTCTTGCAAATAAACGAAAATCATAAATATTTTTCTTATTGTTTGTTTATTGAATCAAGAATTTTTTTTTTAAATTAAGGAAGCAGCAAGAAGAACTTAAAAAGAAGCGGGAACGAAAATAAAAACATCGTCGTCATCATCATCATCATCATCGTCACCAAAATCATCATCGTCATCAGGTCCCCCTGAGTGCGTCACATTCTATGAATAGAGATTGTGTTACCAAGCTAACACTATTGCGGGGAGCACGTAACGTGATCAATGTACACTCCGTGCTGAGGACTCATCTGTGCACAAACGTTTGACCTTGCTGCATCAATGTTTATTTACTCGTGTAAGTGGCTTAAAACCCCAGAAGGATACATGTGATAAATTGTTACGCTGTTAGATTCTAACTTTATTTTATTTTATTTTTTGACAATTTTATGCTATACGCCATAGAAATATCCTTTATGTCTATACTTATAAATTAATAAATTTTGCAAATAAACTCCGAAACGGCTGCATCAGAGTTATTACTCACTTCTCTAACAATACATTAGATAAAGATGATATCTATAAACTATATTTAGTTTTCACTTGCATAGTAAGTTATTAATGAAAGTCTATTTTCATTTTTGTATAAACAGCCATGAAATGGCGGATCTAAGTAGCCTAACTGGCAATTTTTAATGAAACTGTCAACAACCAATCGTTTATTTATTTCATAAAATGTCATCACTGAATTATTCAATCAAAGCTTGATTTAAATGATATAAAAGAAATAAGTTGTGATAACCGATTAAAAAGAGAAATGTGGAAATTATTTTCGTCATTCACCGATCTTAATATTGAACGGAAGCTTCTAGAACATCATATAGCATCGAGCCCGATGATAAAAAGGAAAACGAGGCGATTATAGCCGCATGAACTTTAAAAAAGTTTTTGTGTGAATGGTCTTTGAAATAATGGTAAATCATTGATAACAATATAAGTTGTGAATATATTTATATATCGAAAGACTATTACATATATGTAGTAGGTTTTCCTAATAAATTTATCGGTAAAATTTGTATAATAATAGATATTCCTTACTGAGAGCATCGTGGCAACCAACCCGAAGTACAATTTATACTTTGTAATAAACTTGCTTACATGAAAAGAGAAAATTAATGAATAAGGTTATGGAGGGATTTCAGTGCCACAATTCTTGCAGTTTCTGAACTTTTTGTTATTTATGTTATTTCAGTGTACCGTTCACAAAACGAAACGAAGCGTACCGTGCAAGTCCTGTATTAGCACGTTATGATGACACATTTGATGACATATAGATTACAAAACATTTGTTCTTAGAAATGTATCTCTGTTGTTTTTTTTTTTTTTTTAGTTTTTTTTTTTTACATCAAAAGTCATTTTACGACGAAAACTACAGATACATATATACACTTCTATACATGTAGGTCAATTTTGTAAAGTTTGTATAAGGGGATATTAAGATTTTTCAAGTTTTGTTTGCAGGTAAAGAAAAATAAATTATTAACATGGGAGAAATACACAGTGTTGCCTATACCTAAAAGCTACAATGTATGTTATATTTAGTCAGTAATTCATTAAATCCAAGCAATTCTTCAATGAAATTGAGTACTGTATTGCAGATCATGGCTT